>NC_066857.1:30692827-30845327 GCF_025177605.1 Cucumis melo
AACTGTTATCACTGGATCTCTAATAATTCAGAAGTTTGTCACTCGACTAAAGAAGATCAAACCTGGTTGTGGCACAGAAAGCTAGGACACATCAACTTGAAAAGCATAGACAAGGCTGTAAAAAATGAAGTTGTGATAGGTGTTCCAAATATTAATGTAAATAGCAAATTTGTTTGTGGAGATTGTTTAATTGGAAAGCAAACTAAAGCATCTCACAAAAGCCTAAAGGAATGTTCCACTAATAGAGTCCTTGAACTTCTACATATGGATCTTATGAGACCAATGCAGACTGAAAGTCTTGGTGGAAAGAAATATGTGCTTGTAGCTGTAGATGATTTTTCTCGATTTACATGGATTCAATTTTTGAAAGGCAAGTTTGATACTCCCAAAGTCTGCACCAGCTTATGTCTAATTTTGTAGCGAGAAAAAGGAGTGAAAATTGTTCGAATCAGAAGTGATCATGGTAAAGAATTTAAAAATGAAGATTTCAATAACTTCTATGATTTTGAAGGAATACACCATGAATACTCTGCTTCTATAACTCCTCAACATAATGGAGTTGTTGAAAGGAAAAACAGAACATTACAGAAGATGGCCCGAGTTATGATACATGCCAAAAATTTACCTTTGCATTTTTTGGCAGAAGCTATTAACATAACTTGCCACATTCACAATAGAATTACCACTCGATCTAGAACTAATGTGACCTTATATGAGTTGTGGAAGCGCAGAAAACCTAATGTTAAATATTTTCATATTTTTGGAAGTACTAGTTATATTCTTACTAACAGAGAATATCATCGAAAGGGGGATGCTAAATTAGAACATGGTCTATTTCTTGGATATTCACAAAACAGCAGAGTCTACAGAGTTTTCAACAATAGAACTGAAATAGTTATGGAAACAATTAATGTTGTGGTCAATGATTCTGAATATACTAATAAGCAAATTGATGATGAAGAGAATAAAGCACCTAAGGTGACTCTAGTTCCAACTTCTACACATGCTGATGTATCCAAAGCTGATACTGAGACAACTAATAATCTACATCTAAGGAAGCAATAGTTGAAGGAACTTTATCAATTCCCTCATCACCTATTCGAAAAAATTATCCGTCAAGCTCAATTATTGGTGATCCTTTTGCTAGAATCACCACTAGGAAGAAGGACAAAGTAGATTATTCGAAAATAATTGCTGATTTATGTTATGCTTCAATAATTGAACCCACATCTGTTGAGGCAGCACTTAAGGATTAATACTGGATAAACGCCATGCAAGAAGAGTTTCCTTCAATTTAAGAGTAACAATGTATAGACCTTGGTTCATAAACCTAACAGGGAAAATAGTATAGGAACCAAGTGGATTTTTAAAAATAAGACTGATGAATCAAGGTGTCTAACAAGGAACAAAGCTCGTTTGGTGGCTTAAGGTTATGCTCAGGTAGAAGGAGTTGATTTTGATGAAACTTTCGCACCTGTTGCTAGACTTGAAGTTGTTCGCCTTCTGCTTGGTATATCTTGTATCCGCAAATTTAAATTGTATCAAATGGATGTCAAGAGCACCTTTCCTGAATGGATACTTGAATGAGGAAGTCTATGTAGCACAACCTAAAGGGTTTGTTGATTCTGAATTTCCTCAGCATGTTTACAAGTTTAATAAAGCCTTGTATAGGCTAAAGCAAGCTCCTAGAGCTTGGTATGAACGCTTAACAATTTATCTGGGTAATAAAGGATATTCTAAAGGTGGGACTGACAAGATATTATTTATTAATAGAACCAGCAGTGATCTCATTGTGGCTCAAATTTATGTTGATGATATTATATTTGGGGGATTTCCTAAAGCACTTGTTGATAACTTCATTAACATCAGAATTCGAAATGAGCATGGGTGGAGAACTATCTTGTTTTGTGGGATTATAGATAAAATAGAGAAGTGAGGGCATATTTATATCTCAAAAGAAGTATGCCAAGAACATAGTCAAGAAATTTGGTCTAGATCAGTCTCAACACAAAAGGACTCTAGTTGCGATGCGATACATGTTAAAATTACCAAGGATATTAATTTGAGTTGATTTATATGATGAGTAATGAAGAGAACGAGATGGTGATTTGCGTAATCACTGTATTCATTAGAAGAGTATGAAGGAGTCGTTGAGGAGATTCACGCATGAAGACAGAGGGAACCTGAAGTAAGACGATATTGAGAAGGGTTACTCACGCATTCAGGGGGGGGTCTGAAGTCTAAAGTTATTTGTCATGTTAAATAGTCATATAGTTGAATAGAGTCTTCTGTTGTATCAATTTATTTCGACTAAGTGTGAATCTTAATAAAATTACTCATTAGGATTGTGCACAGCTCCCTAGACGTAGGCATCATTGGCCGAATTGGGTTAACAAAGTTTCTTGTGTTATCTCTTATGTTATCCCTCTAGCTATTACAACAGTCAATAGCTTTAGTATTAATTGAAGGTTTAACTAATTATCTCACATTGTGTTTTCATATACTTTAATAATTGTCTCATTAAAAACATTGCTAGGAAGATCCAATGGAAAAAACCATAGTTAAGAAAAGAATGTAGTATTTTTACTCTCCCTCGTAAGTACATCACTTGAATTCTCCGAATGTCACATTTCAATGTTGTGCTTAAGCTTTTCAAATGTCGGAGTTGGTAATTGCCTTTGTAAATAAGTCTGCCAGGTTGTCTTTTGAAGAATTTTGTTGAATATTGATGTCATCATTTGATGCTTTGTCTTCACATAAGAAGACTATTGGCTAGTTTTGTACATCATCAATAATGCTGCATGATTTAAAGTAGTTGTTCTTATTTGCTTTATAAGCTGCCGTAATATAAAAAATCTTCTATATGTACTAAGTAACTTGTGTAAGATCTAGCTTGCATGGGTTAGATAACTTGCATCTTCATAATCAACTAGATCACAATTAGATCTATTAGAATAAAATAAATTCACATGAGCTAATAATTTTTAAATTAAACATAACATAGTTTAATTCTACTTCAATATTTTTGGAGAAATGTTTTTTTTATACATAACAAAATTAATAAAGATATTACAACAGGTAGTGTATAAACTAGTAAAGATATAAGTACACTTATTTCTCAAAATCGTGGTTCTTCAAGACCTCAAGTTCTTTATTATCTTTCTGATACCATATGATGTAATTTTTTTTTCACATGGCCAAGTGAATGAACCTCCCTAGGAAAGTTCAATGATATAACTAGTCAGATTTCATTTGCTTTATGGTTTATTTGCAAAAGAAAAAATGTATAATCTCAAATTCTTTCTAGAGAAATTCTTTTGTCTTTGAAATCTCTTCAAAAGTTTCTACTCAAATCATTAAACTGTGATTTCTTTTAAAAGCATATGGACAAATAGAGGTTATTTTTATACCCTCATATCAACAAAAATGTAGTAAGACGATGATACGTCTGGAGTATTTTATAACTCTCTTATTATTCAATCATAGGATTTTATAACCTTTTAATTCTTCAGGGATAGAATTATTAATAGATTCATATAAATGTATAATGACTACATCCATAAGGTGTATGTTAAGCTTTTCATACACAGTAAGATATGTTAGATATCTCATGGTATTGTATCCACTATAGAAGAATATGTACCTCTCATATAACCAATACCAGTTCTTTGCGATAATTATTATGGAACTTGTCCCACTTTCTATTTGTTTTTCTTACAAATACTTTACTTGTATTCTGCATGTTCGACATTCTTTAAATGTCTAACTAGTTCTCACGATTTGAAACATAAGTTTATTTTGATTGGATTGTTTATTTTCACATAAGTCAATCATTTCTATGTTGTTGCGACATTGTTCAATATGTCTAAGAACGTACACTACTAGGAAAATAGGCTTTCTTGACGATTGATTTTTTTCTTGACAGTTTTCGGTAAAAAGGTCAAGAAATGGGTGGTTTAATAGGAAAATTGTTAAGAATTTTGATGAAAAGGCAGAGGGGGGCAATTTTCAGAAATCTTGACGGTTTTAAACCGTCAAGCAATATGAACTTTTTTCTTGACTGTTATAAACTGTCAAGGATTATCTTTTAAATTCTTGACGTTTTTAAAACGTCAAGATTTATTATAAAATCGACATTCTTGACGTTTTTCAAACGTCAAATAATATGTAATTATACTTTACATTTTTAAAAAGTCAATAAATATCGATTAAATACTTGACGTTTTAAAACGTCAAAAATTTTAATGAAAAAGCGGAGACTGAGTAATTTTAAAATTTCTTGACATTTTTAAAACGTCAAGTAAGAGAATTTTCCGTAACGTTTTAGAAACATCAAGATTACTAAATAATCGAAAAAAATAAAAAAATAAAATCTTTTTTTTTTCAAAAAACCTAATTTCTTTTAACTTTTTAAATAAAAAACTAACTTCATTTTTTTAAAAAAAAAACCTAAACCCCCAATTTTCCCTCATGCGCCCCTCACTCCCATTTCTCTCACAAAGACCCAAGCCCTTACACTGTGTCGAACTGTCGAAAACGCCTTCGACGAAAACCCCTCTGCTGAAGAATGCTGTTGACCCACGACTCCTCTGTCGAATAATGCCAAAGAACTCGAAGAACCATGACCCCTCCACCGAAGAACTCAAAGAACGTCGTCGACCCACGACCCCTGGGCCGAAGAACGTCGAAGAACGCCTCTGCCAAAGAACCCCTCCGCCGAATCTGTTGATTCTTCACAACCACGTGTGCCGCCACAATTCCATCTGAAAAGCTTACCCAACGTCGCCAGATTCTGGTAATTTATCATATATATATATATATATATATATATATATATATATATATATATATATATATATATTTTAGGTTGTGTATTTGAGTTTTAATTCGACATGTTTGTAGTACAGTAGCGATTGGCAATATTATTGGATTATGTTGCCACTTACCCTAACATCATTCATCCCTTTCTTCACCTTTTCCTTACTTAAATCTATTTCATTACTCCACAAAATTATTCTCAAACCATAACCTAATTAACACTTAAAAATTTTGATCTATAATTGTAATTACCGTTCAACTTTAGAGGTATTTGTTTTGCAAAATGTCCTCTAAATAATAAAAAGTGTTACATTTGAAATTATGAAAGAAACTAATTAGGTTTGCAGTGTTTAGTCTATTAGCTTGGAAGATGAGGCTCAAAAGTCAATTGTAGCTTTATTGTTTCTGACTTATATGGGATTAGAAAAGTGTAGTAGGTTAGGATAAATGAACTATGATATAGAACAAATATCATTTTGGAGATCTTGTGTGGATATAATAGATCTTGTGTGGATATAATAGATCTTGTGTGGATATAACAGATCTTGTGTGGATATAATAGATTTTGTGTGGATATAATAGACTTAGGGGATAAATGAACTATGGTATAGACAAAAGATATAACGTTTGACATTTTAAATATATTAATCTTTTTTGTTTCGGAGAAAAACAAAAGAGTGAATGAAGATATTTTTGTGAATGAAGATATTTTTGGAAGAGTTTAATGATATATTTTTGTTTGAAGGAGAAAAATAGAAAAGATGCAACAAGAGATGGTTTAGGGGAAAAGCTGACTTAGTTATCCATTTGCAGCAATTAAGCAAAGCAACATTCCTTAGTTCCTATCAGATGATCAATACCAATTGAGACTTGATAGAATTGTAATATGAATTTGATTTATTTCTTCCTTAGATACGTGTCTTAGATTTACTTAAGTATTTTACTGAGTAAAGTGTTTGAATTATTATCCTTGGTGTATTTGTTAGGAAAGGAACTACTTAAGTTGTAGAATTAGTTTGTTCATCCTTATGAATTAGTTGTATTTGTACTCATTATTCCTATTAATTAACCTTTTTTGTTACCACAATTATGTATATAGATTATTTAGTCTTATTAAGCGAATGTTGTTCAATCTCCATATTTGTTTTCTCTTTTAATTATCTCAACAAGACTTTTTCAACTAATTTAATTTACTTTATTTGTCAATAGATTTAAAATTGTGGATAAATCATGGATGCACAAAAGTAGATTATCCAAAGAATATGAGCTGGGTGTGGAAAATTTCATCAAATTTGGATTTTTGAATACAAGTACCTCCTACATTCGTTGTCCTTGTTTGAAATGTGGGAATTGTGAAAAGCATTGTAGAAATATTGTTCGAGATCATTTATATGTTAATGGTATTGATGAAAGTTATAAAATTTGGTTTTGGCATGGTGAAGAACTTCCTAACTCATCTTTCTATGGAGAATCTTCAAAGTTTGACACACATACATGTGAAGAGAATGATTTTGTAAGTGTAAAAGAAATGATTGAAGTTGCTCATAAGGAGTATTCAAAAGACCCAAATGGATTTGAGAAGTTGCTTATTGATGCTGAAAAACCATTGTACGAATGATGCAAAAAGTACACCAAGTTGTCTACTCTAGTTAAATTGTATAATTTAAAAGTTAGGTATGGATGAAGTGATACCAGTTTTTCAAAATTACTTAAAACTTTGAAGGAAATTCTGCCAACTACCAATGAACTTTCAAAGTCATTGTACAAAGCAAAGAAAACATTAGGTGCATTAGGAATGGAATATGAAAAGATTCATGCATGCCCTAATAATTGTTGTCTTTATAGGAAACAATTTGCTAATGCAACTGAATGTCCTGAATGTGGTTAATCGAGGTGGAAAAACGTTAAGGATAGAAATGAAGAGAGAAAACAAATTCCCTCAAAAGTGATATGGTACTTTCCACCCATTCCACGATTCAAAAGGCTATTTAAAAGTATTGAATGTGCTGAAAACCTGATTTGGCATGCTAGTGAAAGAATTGAGGATGGTAAGTTACGACATCCAACAGACTCTCCAACATGGAAGTTAGTAGACTTTAAATAGCCAGACTTTGGTTCTGAACCTAGAAATTTTCGTTTAGCATTGTCAGTTGATGGAGTAAATCCTCACGGTGACATGAGTTCTAAATACAGTTGTTGGTTGATAGTGATGATTATTTATAATCTTCCACCATGGTTGTGTATGAAAAGAAAGTACATGATGCTATCAATGCTAATTTCAGGACCATAACAACCGGGGATGATATAGGCACATACTTAGCACCACTAATTGAAGACTTAAAACTTTTATGGGAAAATGGTGTTGAATGTTATGATGTTTATCGAGAAAAAGTATTCAACTTAAGGTCAGTTTTGTTATGGACAATTAATGATTTTCCTGCATATGGTAACCTCAGTGGATGTTGTGTTAAAGGGTATAAGGCATGCCCAATTTATGGAGATAATACAAATTCTATAAGGTTACGACATGGGAAGAAAATAGCATACCTAGGAAATCGAAGATTTTTAGCAGCGATCTTCCGTACCGACGACAAAAAAAGTCATTCAATGGTAAAAAAGAACTTGGTACAATTCCAGAATCACTTTCTGGGGAGGATGTGTACTTGAAATTGAAAGATCTGGAATTTCCTAAAGGAAAGAAGATACATAAGAACCTATCGATGAACAGAAGTGAAAAGATTTGTTGGAATAGGTTATCTTCCTTTTTTGAGTTGCCATACTGGAAAGATCTTCATGTTAGACATTGTTTAGATGTGATGCACATCGAAAAAAATATTTGCATGAATATCTTAGGTACGCTTCTTGATATTCCTGGTAAAAGTAAGGATGTGTTGAATGCTAAACGCGATTTAGTTGATCTAAAACTTCGACCGGAGCTTGCCCCTATCAGTAGTGAGAAGAAAATATTAATTACTCTTGCGTGTTATACTTTTACAAAGGAAGAAAAACGATGTGTTTTGAAGACTTTGTCAAAAATAAAGGTTCCCAAAGGTTACTCTTCCAATATTAGAAACCTTGTGTCAATGAAAGATTTAAAACTTAATAGTTTAAAATCTCATTATTGTCATGTGCTCATACAACAGTTGTTTCTCATTGCAATAAGATCGGTGCTACCGAAACATGTTCATTATGCAATAACTAGGTTGTGCATCTTTTTCAATTCTGTATGCAACAAGGTGTTAGATGCACAACAATTAGACAAGTTAGAAGAAGATATTGTGGTAACATTGTGTTTATATGAAAAGTATTTTCCCCCTTCATTCTTCACAATCATAATTCATTTCACAGTACATATAGTTAAGGAAGTCAAACTTTGTGGCCTTATATATCTTCGATGGATGTATCCTTTTGAAAGATTCATGAAAGTCATCAAAAACTCTGTGAGGAATAGATATCGTCAAGAAGGTTGTATTGTTGAAAGTTATTTAATAGAAGAAGCTATGGAATTTTGTTATGATTTCATATCTGGAGTAGATCCCAATGGGCTTAGGACTCACAAGTCACAAGATTATTTAGACACTTCAAATATTGGTAGGCCGTTGTCCATAAGAGTTCCATTCAAACCTGAACAAGAACTTCTACATCAAGCTCATCGATATGTCTTGGAAAATACAATTGATGTCCAACCATATATGGAGTAAGTTTATTCATTGCTTTCTTCATTGTTTCATTGACTTTTATATAATTTATCTAACTATATTACAATGTTTGGATGATGACTACAAAGAAAACATATAAAGGCTTTGCAACTACAATATCAGAATAAGTCTAAAAACCATAAATGACTTCAAGAGGAACATAACCGAACGTTTATACATTGGCTACGAGAAGAGGTATAGTGATGAACCTTGTAATTTAGTTATACATGTTATGTGTTGAACTTGAAATAAGAATTCTCATGGTAGGTATCAACTGAGCTTGAAGTTGGAAATACTGAAGTTTTAGATAACTTAAGGTGGATTGCTCATGGCCCTCATCCTTTTGTTATTACATATAGTGGTTATGCAATAAACGAACGTCGCTATTACACAAAATCTTCTGAGAAGGATCGAAGTGTACAAAACAGTGGAGTTAGCTTAGTTGCAAAAACAATGCAAGTGTCTAGTTCTAAAGATAAAAATTCCATCATTGGAGATATGTCATTCTATGGAGTGATACAAGAGATATGGGAACTCAATTGTAATACGTTTAATGTTCCGATGTTTAAATGTGATTGGGTTCAGAATAGTGGTGGTGTTCGAATCAATGAACTTGGTTATATTTTAGTTGATTTAAATAGAGTAGGACACAAGTTAGACTCATTTATACTAGCAAGCCAAGCAAAGCAAGTGCTTTATGTTGAGGATCCAAGTGATGTTAGATGGTCAGTTGTACTCACTCCACCACAAAGAGACTTTAAAAATAGATATAATGACAACGAACTTGGTGATAAAATACTTCGGTATGAAGGAATATTCAATGATATGCCAGATGTCGATTTAAACAATGACTTGGATGACAATATCTCAACGTACGTATGACCAAATTGTGAAGGCACATGGATACCTATATAATATTATAATGGTATGTTTTCAAAATTTCAAACAACTAGACCATAATTTTATTATGTTCATTTATCTCATTTCATTATTTATTGTTTAAAATTTGTATATCATGCTAATTGTTTCTTCATTTTAATTGACAGCCTTCGCATAATATCATATGGACGATTTTAATGAAGAACTTGTTGTCGGAGAGTTGAATGCAACAGTTGAAGAGATTGATACTAGAAATGAAATCCCAAAAGAGTTGAAGTGACGACGAGGACTTACTATTATGTTTGATGTAACTCACATTAGAAGTTTGGGAGACAAGAAGGTAGTGAGGTACAATGAAGACGGAGCACCTATTGGTGAAAATGGAGCCAAGTTAAAGTCTTTCATAAGGTCTGCAACCTATTATCATGTTCCTATCACATATACGTCTTGGAAAAGTGTGCCTACAGAACTGAAAGATAAGATATTCACTACAGTTGAGGTATATATAACTTTAATGTGCTTATTATATTGAGAATGTTCTTGCTGTATGGACACTTGATTAAGTACTTTTAATTATTTAGGCTGCATTCATCATTGATCCAAGATCTAGGAAAAACGTTCTCCAAATTGCAGGTATTTCGTTTCGTCAGTTTAAGAACCGGCTAACAACGAAATTCATCATCCCGCATAAAGATGAACCACAACTGCTTCAAGTTCCACCTGAAAAGAATTCCTTCATTGAGCAAAATCACTGGGAAGAGTTTGTAAGGTCAAGGTTATCTGAGACCTTTCAGGTATGAATAACTTTTATACATGAAAATCATTTGGAAGAATATTTGCTACTTTCTCATTAACAAATACATTTGGATATAGAAAAAAAGACGATTACAACAAGATAGATGATCGAAGAACAAATACAATCATATAATCTCAAGGAAAGAGTACTCCAATCTTAAGGAGGAAATGGTAAGATGTTTAGATGCTTAAGGAGGAAACTCCCATTTTTGTAGTTTGTTCTTTCTTTGTTGCCGAAGAAACTTTATAGAATTTGTTTTAGACCATATCATAAGGGATTAGATTTTTGGGATGTCTGTTTAATATTATTTCCTTCTTGTTTGGTTTGATATCTGGTGTAATGCTCCTATTTGCTTAAGTGGTGGGGTGGGGGGTTGTTTGTTTCTTGTAAGGCTTTGTCATTAGATGGTTTATTTCAAATTTTGTATAGTTTGTGGAGTTTCATAAAAAGTTGTAAGTTTGCTTTATTTGTTTTTGTGGATGCGTTGGCAACTATAGTTGTATAATACAGCCCCTTGATTCTCATGTTCTTTTGTTTGTAATATTAGAAATCTGTGGAATTCTTGTTTCTATAGTTTGTCTCTATAATTTGGTTCATTTGGTTGATGCAAATGTTCTGCTTATTGGGAGCATGTGGGTGACAAATGATCTGATGTCTTTTTTACTTCTCCCCTTCTTCCTTTCTCACATTATGCACTAGTTTTAGAGTTCTATTTGGTTTATTTTGATTAATTAGACTGTTACTTGGAGGATATACTGAACTTGAGTGAATTTTGAATAGATATACATGGCTGGTTTCTGAAAATAGTTTTGAACATACCATGTCTCCATAGAACGGCTGTTGTTTAGCAAGTTGTTGTTACTGTTTGCATTTTTTATTTTTACATAAACAAGTTTGATTCTTTTTCTGGAATCAGTAGCAATATAGCTAAAATGGAATACAAGCTAATATGTTTACCACTTGAACTCCATGTTTTCGAATGAAGAATGAGGGTTCAAATGAAGTTGATATTGATCGAGCTAAAATGTGGAAGAAAGCTTGAGTTAACAAACAAGGACAGTACAACAACGACGACATTCAGCAAGTCGTCCATAAAATAGTAAGTCATTACATGCAAACCACACATTTCAATTATCTATTACATAAGCAAGCATTTCTATAACTTACATTAATTTTGCTATCTTTTTAGGATGAGATATCAATGAATACAGATTCATCGTCTGTGAATAGACACTATTCGAATGATATGTTAACCCAAGCATTGGGTACAAAAAAGCACAATGGTCGTGTGCGTGGGGTTGGTGGATACGTTACTTCGACAACGTACTTTCATTCAGTTAAGAAAACATCAAAAGATGAGGAGAACACTCTAATTGAGAATGAAGAACTTCGAAGGCGAGTTAGTGAATTAAAGGCACAAATTCGCTCAAACTTGTCTACACCATTGTCTGCACACGGGAGTTGTTCAAGGCCAATAATGTTAGAGGGGATTGAAGAGAAGGGTAAGAGAATAGAAGTGGAATCGATCAACAAACCAAAAGAGAATGAAAAGAAAGGGAAAGAGGTGATGAAGATGAATGAACCAGAGTTTGACGTCTTGAAGGTATGTAATCCACTATTAAACTAGAATGTCTAATATTGTACGTCTTACTGAATGTGGATGTTCTTGAATTAGGAGAAAGACTTAATAAAAATGCCTATGAAAAAAGAAGTTGTATGTGGTCGACATCAACTTTGCCATTAGCGTTGAAGTCGATTCTCAGATATGCTGAGAAGGTAATGGAGAAAGATTCCAGCATCACTTTTTCACTACCCGCTGACATTTGGCATTAGTCAAAAGAGTTCTGTGCTTCGAGAGGATATCATTGATCTTTGTAACATGAACGAAGTCAAAACGTTTACATTGGTGACCTATATGATGTAAGTCAATTTTATTTCTTTGCATCTAAATTTATGTATCTCTTTTACGAATTTATATATTTTGTAGATACTTGTATTCATCTGTTCTTGGTTCGAAAGAAAATGTGCAGTATGTCTTCGAGATCCATCCCCAATCTCTTCTGGAAACACACAAGAATCTCGAATTCGAAACTTATGTAGTAGATTGATGGTGTCAAAAGCAAACCCAGTAGTTCTTGCTCCTTTTAATCCCGAGTAAGTTCAATTAGGGTATTGGTTGCATTGACAATAAAATAGTACTTACATTTTTGTATAATTAGGGGTCATTGGGCACTGCTTGCCATAAATGCGTATGAGGATACAGTGTTTTACCTTGACTCTCTAAGGACGACATCCAAAGCAACTACAAGATATGTAACTGACACGTAAGTTTCATCTTCTATATCATGTAGTGCTGTTAATTCTATTGCATGTACAATATTCTAAGATGTGTGCAATCTTATCTTGGCAAAACAGAGGAATAGCGATAAATCACTCGCAAAAGAATATTAATAAAAGCAGGAAACAATCTTTATGGCGAATAGTAAAGGCAAGTATAAATATTTAAATTCATTGTATTTTCTAGATTACTAGCAATTAAGATTAGTCTGTTATTCTAATTTGTTGTTTTTATAGTGTCCACTACAAGTCGGGAGCACTGCGTGTGGATATGTCATGAAGTATATGAGAGAAATTGTAAATAGGGGAAGCATTGTCATCTCGAATTCGGTATGTCATATATGAAACTATTTCTTTTGTGGGTATAATAATTTTCATGAATACTCATTCATTTATTTTGCATGTCTACAGATTGATACACGAAAACCATACTCACAGACCGAGTTAGATGAGGTGCGGGTTAAGTTGGCTGAGTTTTTGGGTTCGTACATATGATCTAGGACTTATTTGTCATCTCTGAAACACGAAACTTTATTTTTTGTGGCTGATTTTTTGAAATGTTCATATGGAGGGAGAGGGAGAGGGGGGTTGATTGATATACTTTTAAGACTTTGTTGAGGTATAGGGTTTAGGTGAATTGTTGATAGGTGAATTGTTCATATGTAGGGGGTTGCCATTATGAAACTTTATGTATTGGGGATGATATACTTTTGGGCTAGGTTAGTTAATTAGATGATGTTTAGTTCAATTCTTAGAAATTTACTGAAATTGTTTATATATATATTGGTTTTGTAAATGATATATGAATATGATGCAAAGTTTTGGAAATGATATGAATAGATGATGTTGAGTTGCCATTTGATGAATATTTGTCGTTTTTATGTAGTTGAATTCTTGAACCAATGGGAGCATAATACAAGAACAATAACATAAATAAATTAAAATTAAAAAAAATGGAAAATTTCTTGACGGTTCTGAAATGTCATGAACAATAAATTTCTTGACGGTTTGCAAATGTCATAAACAACGAAATTCTTGACGGTTTCCAAATGTCATTAAAAAGTATACTCTCGACAGTTCCCCAATGTCATGAAAAAGAATACTCTTGACGAATACAAAATGTCATAAACAATCACTTTAGTGACGGTTAATAAATGTCATGAAAAAATACACTCTTGACGATTTTAAAATGTCGTGAATATTTGTATTGTTGACGGTTTTTGTCATTCATACTCACGTTCTTGACGGTTCTGAACTGTCATTAAAACTTATACTCTTGACGGTTCTAAACTGTCATGAAAAATTGAATACTTGACGGTTATAAACTGTAAACGTTCACAATTCTTGTTGTTTTTTACAACTGTCAAGAAATTTGCCTTTCTTAACATTGATTTCAACGACAGTTTTAAAACTGTCAAGAATAATCATTCTTATTCTTGACAGTTTAAAACCATCAAGAGAGTCAGTTTTTGTAGTAGTGATATTACTTATTTTCATAAACAATATCGTGAGCAACTTTGAAAAACAGTAAAAGATAATCAAGGACCCTTCAGTTATGACTACAGCTAATAATATACGTGATAACTAGTGAGACAGCATAAGAGAATAACACATGAGACTTTGGTAACCCAGTTCGGCCAATATTGCCTACGTCTAAGGAGCTGCGAACAGCTCATATGAGTAATTTTATTAATAGTCACCATAAACATCAAAACATCAGTATAGCTTAAGTATATCCCAATACTATAACTATATGACTTGTGAATTAACATCAGACTCCAGGCTCCCCCTAGAATAAAAAAGACTCCCGTCGACAGCGTCTGATGGTCAGGCTCCTCCTTTCGTTTCAGTCGCAGCCGCTTCAATCACCAATCAGAAGATCAGTCTTCGTAATCAGCACCCAAGCCTTTTTTCTCTATCTTTTCGCACACGTTTCAATCCTCTTCAGAGAACATATATAACCCAACTTGTATCTTCTAAAATATATAAGATCCCTAAAGAAGATGAACTTATTTTATATCTTGGAGATAAATAGAGGGATTCCATAAATGTAGGAGAATCAAATATTCATTGATTATCTTCTCTTAAATATATCATTCTTTTAATTTAAAAGATATTCTTTTAGACAAACTACACTTCAACAGTGATATACTTATTTAAAATTGTCAAGAGAGTCAGTTTTTGTAGTAGTGATATTACTTATTTTCATAAACAATATCGTAGCAACTTTATATGCAAAAATGTTGTCAATTTATTTAAGTATGGTTCCATTTCTTGTCATGACATATAATTTTATCGAGATCTCTTTACCATCCTTTTTTTACTTTAAGATTCTTATGAGTACTTATATTCAGGATTTCTTCTAGAATATCCATGTTCTTAGTTGATCATTGATTGACTATTTCTTCTTCAAGGATCTTTCTCTTTGGAACTCACATTTGCTTATCACACTTCAAGCGCGTAGTATTGACAATTTGTTGCAGTAGGATATCATTCTTAGATGGTATCTTTGTAACCACTATAACTCGATCACTTTCTTACAATTAGAAATGTTCTGTAAATGCATCTACGTTTGATTTGATATCATTTTATTCCAAATGAGATATCTTTTGAACTCCTAGTTCAAAGTAATCTGTATGATGATCAAAATGAGACAATACTTATGCATTTTATTTAATTTATTTTTCCAACATTTTCTTAATTTCTCCCCCTAATGTTGGAAAAATTGTCTCATTAATGACAACTACCAAATTGCATAGTAAATATATCATCCATCAGGAGTTTAATTATTCCATCATCTTAAACATGATCTCATACAGATTTAGAAGCTTTTCTATTCAAACATAAGCTACAAGATGTTTGTTCACTTGTCTCAATCAATTATCAAATGTTTGGGATGCAAATTCACTAGCATTCTTAAAACAAAATAATAAGTATATCTATGACCATTAATAAGATGCACCAACAAGAATTAATAAGCCATGAATCTCTTCCAAAAGCATGAGAGTTTCAATTTCAAATTTTGTTAGTGAGAGTTTGATAATTAACTTGTTGAGAACAAGAGACCCTTGACAATTTATTACATGAAATGATCTTCTAGTTCTTCAATGGATGTCAATCTATATTTTCAATCTTTCTTTATTAACCCAAAATGAGTCTCATGTCAAATAAAATTATATTTGGATCAATGAACTTCAAGTTAATTGTTGCATATATATCAATTACACGAATGTGTGTGTAATATAATTGAGAAGTAAAAGTAGATAAATTTTTTATATATCTACCCACAGAAGATTATATATAATATATGCATATCATGTATTATTCTTATAATCAATCTCTCTAAATATGATATCGATTGCAACATATACCTTTCCAATTTACTAAACTTCTCTTTGATAAATTTACAAAGATAGTAAAGTATATCAAGATTATCAATTAAGACTATCAAATCTTGAAGATGTATTGTTTAGTTTTAAGTATAATATGCAAAGATTTACTATATGCAACACGTAAATATCAATTATTCTTATTCTCTCCAAGAGATTAAAAGGAAATTCAAATATTTCATCCATACATAAATGGGCAAAAAGAATAACCGTCTCGATTGTAAGTAATTTGTGATATCCAAATAATATCATATTTATAAGGTTAAAATAAAAACTATGATCTCTTCGAGAGATACAAATAATTTATCAAAGTTTCCTTTCATACATTACTCTCCTTTTCATCGTTAAGGATTTTAATTTTTTTCAAACAGACTCTTAATGTACGACAAGTACAAGATTATTGTATCTTTTCCAAACATATTTAGAAAATAAAATTCTCATATGGTTCTAATCAAATAAACCCTTTTTCTCTATTAACATAATTTTGATCTAACTAAATATTTTAACATTCACTTCAGGGAATGCTATTAAATTATTTGATCAAAATTCACCATTTTTTTAATAGAAACATATGCTCAATATATAATATAATATTTCAAACATTCTCTATCAAATTGTTATTGTAAGAGAAAAGATGTTTTAATTTGTGCAACTATTGGTGCACGACAAAAACAATGAGCACTAATTGATTTATGCAACTTCAAGTGCATTAAATCAACATTGAGTTTAAGAAGTAATTAACTATTATACATAAATTTCATAAACTTTGACATCAAATATATATAATCACTACACATAAAATTTTTAAGATTCAAAAAGTTCACATGAGAATAATTTAAATATTCAACAATCAAATAAGTTTCGATATAAGCATGACAAACAAAAAAAAATTTCAAGATAATATTGAATACTGTTGAAGTGTTCTTTGTCTAAAAAAATATCTTTATATTTAAAAGAGAAGATATATTTAAAAGAGAAGATAATCAATGAATATTTGATTATCCTATATTTAGGGAATCTCTTTTATTATCTCCAAGAAAATAATAAGCTCCTATTCTTTAGGGATCTTATTAAAGATATAAGTCTTATACATATCTGGATATGTATGTATATATATGTGTTTTGAAGATCGTGAAAGGGTGCGCAGAAACAGTGAGAAAAGTCGTGTTGCTGATACTAAGAACTTTTGATTTATTATTGAAGCGCCCGAAACGAAAGATAGCTTGTGTTATGTCTTCTGAAACATAATGACTACCTAAAGTAGAGATCTGCAGATGAGTAACATACATAATGAATCTGTGGTTGGTTTGATTAATAATAGAGTCACACATATGTTCAGGGGGAGCCTGACCATCAGACGTTGTTGACGGGAGTCTTCTTTATTCCAGGGGGAGCCTAGAGTCTGATGTTAATACTAATGTCATATAGTTATATTATTGAGAAGTATACATAAGCTATATTGATGTTTTGATGTTTATGGTGACTATTAATAAAGTGACTCATCTGAGCTGTGCGCAGTTCCCCAGACGTAGGCAATATTGGCCGAACTGGGTTATCAAAGTCTCATATGTTATTCTCTTCTACTGTCTCACTAGTGATTACTTACATTATTAACTGCAGTCGTAACTAAAGGGTCCTTGATTATACTTTACTGTTTTTTATTTGGTATTAGAGCGGGTTGAGGAATCATGAAGATAATCAGAGAAGGACCATCTGTATCACGTCCTCATGTCCTAGATGGTAAAAACTACTCATATTGGAAACCTCGGACGATCTTCTTCATTAAGACGTTAGATGGAAAAGCTTGGAGAGCTCTTGTGGTGGGCTATGATCCTTCTATGGTTACCGTGAATGGTGTTTCAGTTCCAAAGCCTGAAATTGATTGGACCGATGCTGAAGAGCAAGCATCCATTGGGAATGTCAGAGCACTTAACGCGATATTCAATGGTGTTGACCATAACATTTTCAAGTTAATAAATTCGTGCAGTACAGCCAAAGAAGCTTGGAAAACCTTAGAGGTAGCATATGAAGGTACTTCCAAAGTAAAAATTTCTAGATTACAGTTGATAACATCTAAGTTTGAGGCATTAAGAATGATCGAGGATGAATCAGTGTCTGATTACAATAAGAGAGTGCTTGAAATTGCAAATGAATCCTTTCTGCTCGGTGAGAAGATACCTGACTCTAAAATAGAGCGAAAAGTACTTTGATCCTTGCCTAGAAAAATTGATATGAAAGTTACTGCCATTGAGGAAGCTTATGACATTACGACACTGAAACTTGATGAACTGTTTGATTTGCTTACGTTTGAAATGGTCACTGTCGATAGAGAAAGTAAGAAAGGAAAGAGAATTGCTTTTAAATCCACACACGTAGGTGAAGAGGCTGTAAGTGACACTGAAGCAAACATGGATGAGTCAATAGCCTTATTAACAAAACAATTCATAAACGCCCTTTGAAAATTAAAAAATACGAATGCCACAGGTATGAATGCTCAAACTTCTAATCAGTATCGAAGAAGAAATGATGATGGCACTACCAGGAGGAACAATGAAAATTCTGATAGAAGAAGTGATGGTTATATCAAGACAAAGGAAGGTGACAGAAGGATTTTCAGGTGTAGAGAATGTGGAGGAGTTGGTCATTATCAGGCAAAATGTCCCACATACCTGAGAAAACAGAAGAAAAACTTTCGTGTCACACTGTCGGATGAAGAATCTGGTGATAGTAGAGATGATGACGGAAACATAAATGCCTTCACAATACGAATTATAGATGAGAACTCTGATGATGATAGTGAATGTTCTGAAGAAAGCAAAAATGATGACCTGACAATTGAAAAGCTTGAAGACTTATGGAAAGAAGATTATGAAGCAAGGGCAATACAAAAGGAAATGATATAAGACCTTATAGAAGAAAATGAACGTTTGATGTCTATAATATCCTCTCTAAAGTTAAAACTGAGAGAAGTTCAGAATGAGAATGATTAGATTCTAAAATCCGTTAAAATGTTAAACTCAAGAACGGAGAATTTAGATTTAAAACTTAAGTCTGGACATAATGGTTCTCATAGACATGGGTTGGGATTTGTGGCCTCTGCAAGTAGACTTAAAGCTACATCAGAAATCAAGTTTGTTTCTGCCTCAATGGGAGTTGAACATGAAACGATTCATACAGAGACTGGCATTAGGACTACTGTCAAATATCTTGGGAGAACGTGTTACTATTGTGGTCGAAAAGGTCATATCAGGTCAATTTGTTATAAGTTAAGGCGAGATCAGCTGCAACAACAGAAATACTGGAATAGAAGGCATGCACAACCTCGTACGGTCTGGAGAATTAAATCTGCTGATAGATGTAAGATTGCTTTTACATCCGTTCAGACCACAGATGATGCATGGTATTTTAATAGTGGGTACTCCAGACATATGACTGGAAACAGATCCTACTTTACAAACTTAAAAGACTGTGTCACCGGACATGTTACCTTTGGTGATGGTGCAAAAGAAAAAATTATAGCTAAAGGCAATATAAACAAAAATCACTTACCACGGTTAAATGATGTTATGTATGTGGATGGACTAAAAGCAAACTTGATAAGTGTAAGTCAACTATGTGATCAAGGCTACAAAGTTAGTTTTAATGATGTTGGTTGTGTTATGATGAATAAAGAAAATCATAATTGTATGAGTGGTAAATGACAGACTGATAACTGTTATCATTGGAACTCAAATACGTCAGATACCTGTCAGTTGACAAGATCAGATCAAGCATGGCTATGGCATAAAAAGCTGGGGCATGTCAGTGTGAGAGGCTTGGAAAAGATTATTAAAAATGAAGCAATTGTGGGAATTCCTGATTTAGAAGTAAATGGAAATTTCTTCTGTGGAGACTGTCAAATTGGCAAGCAGACAAGGTCTACTCATAAAAGTCTGAAAGAATGTTATACTAACAGAGTCTTGGAATTGTTACATATGGATCTTATGAGTCCGATGCAAACAGAAAGTCTGGGAGGAAAGAGATATGTGCTGGTAGTAGTTGATGATTACTCAAGATATACTTGGGTCTGCTTTCTCAAAGGCAAAACAGATACTGTCGAAATATGTAAAAGTCTGTGTTTAAAGCTTCAACGTGAAAAAGAGAAGAAAATAATAAGGATCCGAAGTGATCATGGTAAAGAGTTTGATAATTAAGGCTTTAACAGTTTCTGTCTATTAGAAGAAATACACCATGAATTCTCTACACCTATAACTCCACAACAAAATAGTGTAGTAGAAAGAAAGAACAGGACGTTACAGGAAATGACACGTGTTATGATTCATGCCAAAAATTTACCTCTATGTTTCTAGGCAGAAGCTCTAAATACTGTCTGTCACATTCATAACAGGGTAACTATTAGAACTGGAACGACTGTTACACTTTATGAACTTTGGAAAGATAGAAAGCCAAATGTTAAATACTTTCATGTGTTTGGAAGTACATGTTATATCTTAGCTGACAGGGAATACCATCAGAAATAGGATGCTAAGTCAGAACAAGGAATATGTCTTGGGTACTCTCAGAACAGCCGGGCGTATAGAGTCTTCAATAATAGATCTGGGAGTGTGATGGAAACAATCAATGTAGTTACAAATGATCTTGATTCAGCTATTAAACAGATAAATGATGAGGAAGATGAGACTCCTAACATGTCTGAAGCTAGAACTACGAGTACTGTAGAAGTTTCTAAAGTTGATAACCCATCTGATGATCCAGGAAAAAGTTTGGAAAAATTATCAGAAGAAAGTATCACTAAGAAATCAGAACTAATTCCATCTGCTCATGTGAAGAAAAATCATCCAGCAAGCTCTATTATAGGTGATCTGTCAGCTGGGATGCAGACTAGAAGGAAAGAAAAGATTGATTCCATGAAGATGATTGTTGATTTGTGTTATACTTCCACCATTGAACCTTCTACTATTGACTCTGCTCTCAAGGATGAGTATTGGTTAAATGCTATGCAAGAGGAGCTACTCCAATTTAGACAAAACAATGACTGGACATTAGTTTCAAAGCCAGAAGGTGTAAACGTTATTGACACCAAATGGGTATTTAAAAATAAGACTGATGAAGTTGGATGTGTAACGAGAAATAAAGCCAGATTAGTAGCTCAAGGGTATACTCAAGTTGAAGGTATTGACTTTGATGAAACTTTTGCTCATATTGCTCGACTTGAAGCCATTCGATTATTACTTGGTATATCATGCATACAGAAATTTAAATTGTATCAGATGGATGTAAAGAGTGCTTTCTTAAATGGATATGTGAATGAGAAGGTTTATGTTGCTCAACCAAAAGGTTTTGTTGATTCCGAGCACCTGAAGCATGTGTATAAGCTCAACAAAGCTTTATATGGGTTAAAGCAAGCTCCAAGAGCTTGGTATGAACGACTAACTGTTTACTTTAGAGGTAAAAGATATTCTAGAGGAGAAATTGACAAGACCTTGTTCATACACAGGAAATCTGATCAACTTTTGGTTGCTCAAATTTATGTTGATGACATCATATTAAGAGGTTTTCCTTAAGATCTTGTACATAATTTCATTAACATCATGCAGTCAGAATTCGAAATGAGCATGGTTGGAGAACTTTCATGCTTTTGGGGCTTCAAATTAAGCAAAAGAATGACGATATATTCATATCTCAAGAAAAGTATGCTAAGAACATGGTTAAAAAGTTTGGGTTGGAACAAAATGGACTCCAGCTGCGACACATGTTAAACTTACAAGAGATATCGATGGTGCTGAAGTTGATCACAAACTCTAAAGGAGTATAATAGGCAGCTTATTATATTTAACAGCAAGTCGACCTGACATAGCTTATGTTGTGGGAATATGTGCCCATTATCAGGCTGATCCCCGCATCTCTCATCTAGAAGCCGTTAAACGAATTCTTAAGTATGTTCATGGGACAAGTGACTTTGGAATGATGTATTCCTATGATACCACCCCCACTCTTGTGAGATATTTGTGATGCTGATTGGGTAGGTTCGGCTGATGATCGAAAAAGTACGTTTAGAGGATGTTTTTTTTAGGAAACAATTTAATCTCTTGGTTAAGTAAAAAGCAAAATTGCGTCTCTTTAGCTACATCAGAAGCTGAATATATAGCAGCAGGAAGTGGTTGTACACAATTGATTTGGATGAAAAATATGTTGCATGAATATGGCTTTGATCAAGACATTATGACGCTGTATTGTGACAATATGAGTGCAATTGATATATCAAAGAATCCTATTCAACATAGTTGAACCAAGCACATTGATATAAGACATCATTTTATTCGAGAACTAGTTGAAGATAAAGTAATTAAGCTTGATCATATTCGTTCCAATTTACAATTAGCCAATATCTTCACTAAACCTCTGGACGCTAACTCATTCAAATACTTACGTGCTGGTTTAGAAGTGTGTCACACTTAACTTCATGATTAGCTATAAAGACGATGCATGTCTCCACATTCCAAATCTTTAGAAGTGTTAGCGCTGTTTTCGGATTAAATGGATGTCTTTTCGACAGATGGAGAGTTTTTCATTGCATTAATGGGTTTTTAATTTCTGATTATTTGAACTTTCTCTGACTATTTAAACTAAGTTCATCTTGAGTCATTACACATTCTGAAGTTGATACAACAGTTGAAATTTCTCATCGGTTACTCGAATCTTATTCGTTATGGTGAATACTCGCAAAGGGTCTTATATGCCTAAGCAGTTTGAAGATGCACCTAATGTCATTACTTCTTCGCCTCCTCCAGTACAACATGCAAGGGTAAGAGGTCACCGGTTCAAAAGCACTCCTTTTCAGAGACCCTATCGGCTTCCGTCTGAAAAAGTACAGGGAGAGGCCTCTAGTAGGTTGCAGGAATCTTTACGATCTGAGGTTGTGCCTGAAGTTGGTGAGTCTTCCGTTCCTGGTTCTCTTACTGTGCATGCACATCGAGCTTTTGAGGCCATTGTATCGGATATGGATTCGGATGATCAGGATGATGTTCCGTTAATTCGATTGTTAAAGAAACCCTTAGGGCCAATTATATCTGAGAAGCTCCCTTCTGATCCCCCGGATTCCATTCACTCTCAAGAAAGCTCATCAACAGAAAGGGTATTCATTCATACTCTAGGAGGCCTTCGACGACCACCAGCTATGCCTTCAGGTCATTCTCCCTTTGTTCACCCTCCTCGATCAAAATTACTTGCTTCAAAACCTGATATGGTGCCTGCACACATTCCTGGGTTCACTACTGCTGCACATGAGGAACAGGCTGATGTTTCTCGAAATGAAGATCAGTGTGCTTCTTTTGACCAAGCTGACATACCTCCTAAAGACATTCCTCCTCCTACTAATGATCTCATTGCTCCATCACCTGAAGGAAGGCCAGAATCTCCTAAAGGTTCTAAACCTCCAAAGAGAAAAACTCAACAGGCTAGGAGAAATGTCACCACCAAAACAGGCAAAAAGAAAGTTCCTGTGAATATTCCATCTATTCTCATTGACAAAATTTCTTTTCACCACGAGGAAAGTGTTCAACGTTGGAAGTTCGTGGTGCAGAGGAGAATTGCCCACGAGGTAAATATATATGACAAACACCAATCCTGCATGAGTATCATGGATCTTATCCATAAGGCTGGTTTGGAAAAAACTATCTCGAATGTTGGTCTTTTTTATCCCCAGTTAATTAGAGAATTTATTGTCAATCTGCCTGATGAGTTTAATAATCCAAGTAGTCCTGATTATCAGACAGTTCATATTAGAGGGTTCAAATTTGTAATTTCTCCTACTGTGATTAATGGCTTTCTTGGGAATATAGTTGATATTGACTGCTCTCCATCATGCCCTACTACTGAGGTTCTAGCTACTGTCTTATCTGATGGGACCTTGTCTACATGGCCTGTAAATGGAATTCCTCCACTGCTCTCAGCATCAAATATGCCATCCTGCACAAGATTGACATTGTTAATTGGTTCCCTTCCTCACATGCCTCCAGCATATCTGCTACTTTAGGTACATTTTTGTATCAAATTCTCAATGATGATAAAGTAGATACGGGTGCCTTCATTTACAATCAGCTGTTGAGGTATGTTGGTTCTTTTGGGGTCAAGGTTCCCATTGCTCTTCCGTGGTTGTTCTCCAGTCGGTTACTTCACTTGAATGGAGTTGTGCTTACTGCAACTAATGTTCCTAGACCTGAACCTAAGACAATTGCTCTCAGCTACAGACCCTTTCAAGGCAGTCATGTGTCTGATATTGACCATGGTGTGCATTCGACTCGTGGCCCATGTATTTTTGACACTACTGACTAGGATGAGTCTGCTAAAGGCTTCTATGTGGATCGTGAGTTGGCTGCTCGTATTGTTAATTCATTGACTGCTGAATCTCGTGCACTGACTAACTCTATCACTCTATTGTCTAAACGTCGATTAGAGGTTGATGCTCTTCTTCAACATCTGAAGTCTTTGGCACCATCTACTAGTCGTCGGCAGCCATCATCCGGTTAATGACATTACTTTTCTGGTTCAAAGGGGGAGTGGATGTAATGAAGATGTTTTGTGGGATGTTATGAAGTCGTGAGATGTGTCTTTTGATGTTTTTTTTTTTTGCCGAAGGATAATGTTGTTCTGGCTCTATTCTTTTGATGATTGTAGTCTTTGTTTTGTGACAGATGTAGTTTGATAAAATATTTTGACTCCTAAATGAAATGTCTTCTGTCTCACTAAGAACTGAAGGTTGCGGTTGACTGAAATGACTCTGTGGTACTGCTGTTGTTGAACCAGAAACGAAATTCTTTTAGACAAAAGGGGGAGTTTGTTGAAGTGTTCTTTGTCTAAAAGAATATCTTTATATTTAAAAGAGAAGATATATTTAAAAGAGAAGATAATCAATAAATATTTGATTCTCCTATATTTAGGAAATCTCTCTAATTATCTCCAAGAAAATATAAGCTCCTATTCTTTAGGGATCTTATTAAAGATACAAGTCTTATACATATCCGGATATGTATGTACATATATGTGTTTTGAAGATCATGAAAGGGTGCGCAGAAACAATGAGAAAAGTCGTGTTGCTGATACTAAGAACTTCTGGTTTATTATTGAAGTGCCCGCAACGAAAGGTATCTTGAGTTATATCTTCTGAAACATCATGACTACCTAAAGTAGAGATCTGCGGATGAGTAACATACATAATGAATCTATGGTTGGTTTGATTAATAATAGAGTCATGCATACGTTCAGGGGGAGCCTGACCATCAGACGTTGTTTATGGGAGTCTTCTTTATTCTAGGGGGAGCCTGGAGTCTGATGTTTATACTCATGTCATATAGTTATAGTATTGAGAAGTATACATAAGCTATATTAATGTTTTGATGTTTATGGTGACTATTAATAAAGTGACTCATCTGAGTTGTGCACAGTTCCCCAGACGTAGGCAATATTGGCCAAACTGGGTTATCAAAGTCTCATGTGTTATTCTCTTCTACTGTCTCACTAGTGATTACTTACATTATTAACTGCAGTCGTAACTAAAGGGTCCTTGATTATACTTTACTATTTTTCAAATACTTATTCTCATATTTGAAAAATAAAAGAAATATATCACAATTTTTGTTAAGAAGAATGTAATTCAATTAAGAAAACAAATATTCTAATTTAAACTTTCATATAAATTAATTATAAAAACATCTCAATCAAATATTTCAAATATAAGATTAAATTTAAAATTGTGATGTACTAATTTGCAATTTATGATAATAGTTCTTAATCTAAATGCATAACATTTTGTATGCAACAATTTTAAACATATACCACATACAAATATAGATGGTTCTAAGAGTTAAATTTAAATTACATTGATTAGAATTTAAATTTCATAACTTTTTTTAATTATTATTTACTCAAACTTACATAGCAACTTGGAAAAAGAGTATCCTCAACAAATATGAAAAATGTCGTCTAAAATAGTAACCACATACATATCTATACATATACTTCAAATAGAATTTAAGTTTGAATATATACTTATTCAACACATATGTCATGATATACATAACTCATGCACCCAAAATTTAACATAAAAAAGTTTTACCATGAAACTTAGGGGTGTTCAAAAAACTTCGTAACTCGACCAACCCGGACTACCCAACCCAAACCGTAAGGGTTGGGTTGGGTTAAATTATGTTTTGGGCTGGGTTGGGTTAGAGAATTGAAAAAAAAAGATGGGTCGAGTTGCCGGGTTGGGAATTAAGGGTCGGGTTAACCCAACCCAACCCGGTTTATGGGTATATATATATATATATATATATATATAACCGAAATTGAATCTTTTGTTTTCAATTTTTCATTTTAGAAGAGAAGTCGTCGCAGTGTCGCACGTAACTTTCAACCGACAAGCGACAACCCCATCGCCCATCCCCCTTCGCGGCCGCGCATCCCAAGTTCCCAACTTCGCACGATCCCTTTGGCATTCAATCCAGCAATCCCTTCGGCGTTCAGATTCTGGCGGCCTTCACAGCTTCAACTTCCAGTGGTTCTTCAATTTCTTTTCATCTCCCGCATTCTAGTCAGCGTCTCTCCAAGGGTTCTTCATTTTGCCCAAGGTTTGTTCTTCGTTCTGACCTAACTTTCATTTTTTTCTAATTGTTTTGTTTTGTTTTTCTTTTTTTTTTTTTTTTTTTTTTGCTTTGAAAATTACTGTGGAAAAACCCTTGGCTTGTTGCATTTTGGGGTTTGTAAAACCAGTAAAACCAATCTGCATCATCCTGCTCAGTAAGAGAGTAAAAGGATGTCAGATATTAGTAATCACTTTGAAAAAGCTTAAAAGTTCGATCAGAAGTAAGAAAGAAGACATGGTTATTATTAGTAATGAATGAGAATCAATAACAAATGGTTCAGCAACAAATTCACCATTCTCAAAAGAAACATAGAGAGATGTCAAGTAACCTTCAGTATACCACCCTTAACCATAATCTTGGAAGTTGCGTTTGCACTGCCATTAGAAGCCTATAAATAAGTGCTTTCCCTTGTAATTTTATTAATTTAGTCTTTATTTGCTTTGTAATTTTATTAATTCAGTCTTTATTTGCTTTGTAATTTTATTAATTCAGTCTTGCTTCAATCACTTGTAAAAAAGGAAATCATTATAGAATTTTCTCTCAATAAAACCCTCTCTATTTTTTTATCTCTCAATTTTTATCCAAATCTCTGCCAATTTTGTTTGTCATCCATGGAGGGGTAAACTTCTTTGAAGTAAAGGGCTTATGGGTTTGCTTCTTTTTGAGAAATTTCCAATTATTTTCAAGTCTAGTATGTCTTGGTTCTTTAATTTTCTTCAAGAAAGCATGATTTTGATTCTGTAAATTTTAGTTTGAAAATCTAATCCTTGTTTCTTGAATATATGAGCATGCAAGGTTTTCCAATGTGCAAGGCATTGAGTTTTTGTTTGAAAATTAAAGTTGAGTTCTTGAGTTTTTGATTTCTCATGAATTTAAGTGAGGCATGTTAATCTTAGTTAAATGTTGTTCTAAACTTGCAAGAGTCTCTTTGTTTTTCAAGCAAATCAAATTGAATTCAATTCATCATTTCTATGTGGCCATGACTAATAAAATTGAGTTCAATTTAAGATTATTTCTAAGTATGCAAGATATTAGTTTCTTAATGGAATTAAAAAGTGAATTGTAGCCCGAATTTCCTTTTGTTCAATTGTCAATCTTCCACTTGTGAGGTTCTCTTATAAAGAATTCCCGCACAAGAGTAAGAACAAGATTAAGTTAATGAATTCCACAACTTCTAATCGGTTCTTCCAGCCAAACTTAAGTTACTATTCAATATTTGCCACTTCAATAAATTTAATATTGAAACTGCTTTCCACGACATGATAACACAATAAATTAAACTTAGCAGAGATGGGCAGTAGAAAAACCGCATCTTTTATGAATTGTATACAAGGTTATGATATGAAGCTACACTTTTTTGTTTTTCTAATTTTTGGTTTTCATATTTGATTGATCCGTAATACTTTTTTTCCTCTTTCTTTTAACAGTGCCTCAAATATTTATATTTGGGTTTCTTTACTCGTCACCACAGACACGATTTCAGATACTGCGGAATCACCATTGTCTAACTTTATGGTAAGTTAAATATTTTGATGGATAGCAGTAGCGAGAATGCAAGTGCTACCGGTAATAATGAAACGCCTTCTCCCTTCCTCCTCCCCCTCCTAATACAAGCCAAACAACACAACATGTACCACCTTTACCTCCTAAGTCTAAAAGAAATAGACCTAATAAACAAACTTCTTCCATGTGGGATCATTTCACAAAAATGGAAGCAAGTGCTAAAGACGGAGCTAGGTGCAAGTGTAACTATTGTAGCGAGGATTATGCCTGTGATAGTAATAGTTGTGGAACTAGCTCTTTGTGGAAGCATTTAAGAAATCAATGTAAAAAGTACCCGTGCAAAGAAGAAAATAAAGGACAAACTACATTAACTCTTGTACCTAAAAATGATGGGAAGGGGGCCAATGCTAGTAATTTTGTGACTACATTGTTTAGCCAATCAGCATGTAGACTAGCATGTGCTAAGATGATAATTATGAATGAGTTGTCATTCAGATTTGTTGAGACTGAGGGTTTTAGACACTTTTGTAGTGTTGCATTTCCTAAGTTTGATGTTCCATCGAGAGTAACAATAGCTAGAGATATATATCAACTATATCTGGAAGAGAAGAAAAAATTGAAATCATTTTTACTTAAAAGCTCTCAAAGAATTTGCCTTACTACGAACACTTGGACTTCACTACAAAATGTGAACTACATGGTCATCACGACACATTTCATTGATTATGAATGGGTTTTACATAAGAAGATTTTGAGTTTTTGTCAAGTTACTAATCATAAAGGGGAGACTATTGGGAGGGCAATTGAAAGTTGTTTGTTGGAGTGGGGATTGATAAAATCTTCACAATAACTGTTGATAGTGCAAGTTCCAACGATGTGGCTATTTCATATGTTAAGAGAAGACTTAAAAGTTGGAAATCCATTGTTTTAGATGGAGAGCTATTGCATATGAGGTGTTGTGCTCATATAATTAATCTTATTGTAAATGATGGATTGAAAGATATGAATGATTCTATTGCTAGTGTTCGTAATGCTGTGAGATATTTATGATCATCACCTAAGAGAATGGAAAATTTTAAAGCATGTGTGAAGCAAGAAAAAATTCAGTGTAAGGCTTTTGTTTGTTTAGATGTAGCTACTAGATGGAATTCCACATATTTAATGCTTGAACATGCAATTAAATTTGAAAAAGCTTTCAAAATTTTAGAGGAAGAGAAAGAGGACTCAAATTTCGTGGAGTATTTTAAGGAAGATGATCGTGGAAATAAGAGATTGGGGCCCCCAAGGGCGTCTGATTGGTTGGCGGTAAGTGTATTTATAAGGTTTTTGAAAAGGTTTTATGAAACCGCTACAAAAATAATTGGATCTTCATATGTGCCTTCTGATGTTGGTTATAAGGAGATTAACAAAAGTCAATTTTTTTTTAAAAAATGGAGCAACAACAACAACTCTGTTCTTAGTTTGATGGCTATGAATATGAAAACAAAGTTTGATAAGTATTGGGGTTCGCTTGAGAAGATGAATAAGTTGATGTTTGTGGCTATGGTGATTGATCCTCGGTACAAGTTAAAGTACTTGACTTATTGTCTTTCCAATGTTTATGAGAGTGATGTTATTAAGGATGTAGTTGAGAGCGTGAAGATATATTTGTATCGTCTATATGACTTTTACAAATCCCAACACAACCCTTCTACTCAAATTGGTCATAGCACGGATGATCTTAAGCAATCAAACAATGTTACTATGGAAGTGGAGAACGATGAAGAAATTGATCCGTGGATAACATTTTGTGCTTTGAGAGAAGAAGAAAGCACAATGGAAGTGGAGAATGATTTGACTTCTTATTTGTTTGACAAGGATGTAGTAGATAAAGAGGAATTTGATATTATGTATTGGTGGAAAATGAATGGGTACAAATATCCCATTCTATCAACAATTGTTCGTGATGTTTTGGCGGTTCCAATATCTACAGTGGCTTCTGAATCTGCATTTAGTACAGGTGGGAGGATTCTTGATTCCTTTCGTAGTTCTTTGACTCCTAAAACAGTTAAAACCTTGATATGTACGCAAAATTGGATTGGAGGCGGCTCGGTGTTATTAGATCTTCATCCACAACTTGAAGAGTTAGAGACTTATGAGAATATTGAGATAGGTAATTGATTGCTTTCTTTGTTTTCAACTAACATGTATTATGCTAAGTATATTTTTAATTTACTTTTGCATGATTTATTTTGTAGGGAACTCGTCATCCTCTATTATTTTGAACTAATGAATAGGATTTGGAAAAAGAGCATATTGATAATTAGTGTGAGTTTTTACTTTTTATAGCATTATATGTTATTACTTACATTATATGCAATTCTTATGTGTTTGTATTTTTTTCAGAAGAACCATCACCCAAAATCTTCATCGTCGTGACACATTGTGAAGGCCAAATTGGAATGTTTTTTTATTGAACTTTGATCATATTAGTGTATTTTTAGTAGACATTATTTAATTTTGAACTTTTGAATCTATTTTTCAATTTGAATGGACATTATTGACATTCCTATTTTATGTGATTATTAATTTTTGTATGACTTTGAATTTTTGAATGTATTTTTAAATTTTAATGGACATTGCTATTTTGTGTGATTAATTTTTTTAATGATTTTGAACTTTTGAATGAATATTATTGTAGAATCAAATTTGAAAAAAAATATGAAAATTTAGGTTGAAAGACTATAAAGGGTGAAAATTAAATTCTTATCAATATAAAATTTTAAAATACAATATAATTAAAAAAAAAAAAAGACCAACCTGCCAACCCAACCCGACCCAACCCAAATTTTTAGGGTTGGGTTGGGTTGACCCTTGAATATTGAACCGATAGGGTTCAAATTTTGCCAACCCGGTCACTTTGGTTTGGTCCACATTTTTTCTCCAACCCGGCTTATGTACACCCCTAATGAAAATGTCATACATAACTTAAAACCAAATTAAAGATTGTTTTTCATTAACTCTATCCAATTGCAAAATTTTCTATTTAGTATTCTACCAAAGTATGAGGATAAAGTGCATGCAACTTTTGTCGAACATATGAAAATATGAGTAAAGTTTTTCGATTCGATCAAATCAAATTGTAAAACTAATAACAAATGTACCTTAGCAAACAATTTCACAATTAACATATATTGCATACTTTATCAAATGTTTAAATTCATCTTCTTTTAACTTTATGTTTAAATTCAAGAAATATTAATGATGGTGATGAGAAGATTAATGAAGAATACACCAAATACATACATATACGACAAAATCATCAAAATCAAAATACTCACCATATTTGAAAGAAATTCTAAATACCTAAAAAATTATGAAGATAAATCTAGCCGACCTTTAACAAGAATCAAAAACAATTTCTATAAAGCCTTCAAAGTAGTAGAGACTTGTGCCGATAACGTGTTATAAAATAAAGAACAAAGAAACAACCAAATAGAAGAATAGAAAAGAGAGAGAAGAAAATACAATTGAACTCAATTGTGTTGTGTATACAATGATCTCTACAACCTCTATTTATAGGGTTGTGAGAATAATGGTTACAAAACCAAACATAAATAGAGGACAAGAAAATTATAAAAAATTAATAGAAATGTTATTGAATGAATTTGTAACCTAAGAAGGTTATGGACATCTAATAATATCTAGAATTGTAACGACCCAACTCCTTATACTGAGTCGAAATCATTACTAAATGTAGAACAAGTGGTTTAGGTCATAAAATTTAGTAAAACGCATAAGGTTTGAGAAATTTATTTATGAAAATCCAAACAAGGTAATATGCAAAAAAAAAATGAAATTCGTTCTAAAGTCCTACTCGGGCCCTATCTACATAAAAAAATGGCAAATAGTGAAGAATACTCAAACTCGGGTACTAAAGTCAAAAACAAGAATAAGCGGAAGCAGAAATCCCTATGGCTCGCCATGGTCACTTCTGGTCGCTCGCCAGCTTGCCTTTGCCCTTGCCTCGTCCTCTACCTGAAAACATGACATGAAAAGAGTGAGTATAAAATACTCAGTAAGGGACCCACTACTAGTCCCACTAGGTGCCTGTTAGCTTCCTGTCAGAGTCCTGTAACTGGTACCCAAACTCTGGCACATTCCCAAACACGTGCACATGCGCTCCCGTAGGAACGTAACTCTGGTCTTCGGTGCCCCGGGGGACACCTAGGACAATCGGGATGCGAGGACCCCGTCGAGTCACTCGAGTCATATCTATATCCATGCTAGACTGGTGATCCCGTCGGACCGCACAGTCCTAAATAGGTGGTGATCCCGAAGGACACCCATGCAGGTACGACTCTAACAGGTTAAGCTAACAGGTACCCTAATTGCAGTACACATACACACGGCATCATCATATAACATAACAGATAAATCATCATTACACTCTACGTCTCGACACCGTCGTACAGCCATAACAGTTCTTGTCATCACAACATCATGCTATAATATAACCGTATCATCAATCGCATCATACTATCATTAATTTCATGCATCGTGCAGTCTAGTCCTCAACATGCACAATTGAAGGTATATGTGACCTCATAATTCTAAACATGGAGCTAGTAGTAGAAATCTCTTACCTGGAGATTTACTTGGCGAGTTCTAACCGCGAGGCAAATGTGCTTTCCAAGCAACAAGGTCCTAACTGTTCAATATGCCAAAATTCGTAATTAAGTCACCAACGACTAACGGTTCAAAACTCAGTGAAATGACTTACCCTAGAAAGAGGTTGCAATGCTGAGCCCCTACTGAAGAAATCCCACGCTGCAGCAGTTACTTGGTCCAAGACGTCCCTTAAGGAAAATAATTTAATTTAATTCTGAATTAAATTATTTAGTGTCCAAAAACATTGAGTCTTACTGGGAAATGCCAAAATAATTAATTTAATTACCAAAAATTAGATGGAAGGAGCCAAATTAGGCTTGGCGGCTCGGCTGGAAAGAGAACAAGAATCGGCTCGGCTCGGCTTGGCACAGGGATCTTGCGCGTGCGGCTCGGCTTGCGACGGCAAGGAGGCGCGGCTCGGCTTGCAGTGCAGGCGGCGCAGCGCGGCTTGCACGCGGAGAGGGCTGGGCACGTGTGGGCACGGACGCGGGTTCGGGTCCGGGCGAGCGGGCGTGGAGCAGTTTCGGGTTCGGGTTCAGATGAGCGGACGTGGAGCAGTTTCGGGTTCGGGTTCGACGGCTGGAGGCGCGCTGCTGACTACCGTCGACTGATACTGCTCGGCCACTCGACAGGACGCGGCTCACGCGACGGCTGGCGCACGATCCGGCTGGGCTGCTCGGCGACTCGGTAGGACGCGGCTGGCTGACGGATCGGCTGCGGCTCCTCAGCGCCTGATCGGAGCGACGCGACGCGGCTCGGCTGCTCTACCTCGGATCAAAGCGGCGCGACTCGGCTTCGGCTGGCCGACACGGCTTCGGCTTGTAGACGCGTGGGTGGTTCGGCTTCGGGCGACGACTGCGAGAGACGGCTGTGCGGCGGACGCTCGACGTGCGCGGATCGGCTTGGACGGATCTCCGACGCGGCTGGGAGGACGGCGTCGGCTGGGTGGCGTTCGGCGGTCGATCGGCGGCGGCGAGGAGAGTGGCGGCGGCTATGGTGGGAGCAAAGTGGGGCTAGGGTTTTCTTGGGAAGGTGATGAGTTTCACGCCTCCCAAAGCCCTCTTTTTAAAAGAATGAAAAAATAAAAAAAATATTAAATAAAACCCACACAAAATACTTTCTTTTCTTCTTTTAACCCAATAGCAACCCTCCTCTCTCTCTCTTCATTAAAGCCACATTTGACCCTTTCCAAAGCATTAATTAATTTGTTACTTCTCAATTAATTAATTTATTTCATCCTTAGACTTTAATAATTAAAATAATCAACCAAGGAAAACTTTACCCTTAATTAAGTGTAAGGTCAAGATGGTCATATTCCATAACAACTTTTGAATTTTTTAAAAAAAGTATATTATTGAGGTGAACAATGGAACTCTATCTACTGGGGCGTTACAACCTTCCCTCCTTAGGGAACTTTCGTCCTTGAAAGTTCTAATCCTCGAACAGCTCGGGGTACAGAGCCCTCAAGTCCTCTTCTTTCTCCCACGTGGCCTCTTCCACTCCATGGTTCTGCCAAAGGACTTTGACTAGTGGAATTTCTCGACTACGAAGCTTCTTGACCTCCCTTGCCAAGACCTCGACAGGCTGCTCCTCATAGCTCAAGTTCTCGCTGATCTATAGTGGCTCGAAGTCCACCACATGTGTTGGGTCTGCGACATATTTCCTCAGCATGGAGATATGGAATACGTCATGCACTGCAGCAAAAGATGGGGGTAGCGCCAAGCGATAAGCCACGGGGCCAATCCGCTCTAGTATCTCAAACGGCCCTACGAAGCGTGGACTCAGCTTCCCCTTCTTCACGAACCTCAGAACGCCCTTCATAGGTGCTACCTTCAGGAAGGCCATGTCTCCCACTTCATACTCGAGATCCTTACGTCGTACATCAGCATAACTCTTCTGTCTGCTCTGTGCTTGTAACGCCCCAAAAATTAAGATAATTTATTGGGCGTTATTTTGAATCCATTTAATGAGAATTATTTGATTTAGGTGGGAATTGAAATTAATTAAATATTTCTTGGATGAATATTTAATTAATTAGAGGTTTTAGCATGTGGTGTTTGTTAAGTTTTTGTTTAAATGGTAGGTTAAGAGGATTAAGTAAAGTTGTGGATTTTTAGTGTTGTTGAAGTTGAATTTAATTAAATAATTATGGATGTAATTTAATTAAATTGTGGGGTGGAAAGTTTGTTGGAGATTGAATAATTATATGTATATGTGGAAATATATATATAATTATTATGTTAAAGGAAACGATAATTATATTTGTTGAAATATACTTATTTAAGGAAAAGATAGTTGTGTTTTGGAGAAAGGATATTTATTAAAGGAGAAAAAGTAAAATAATTATATTTTGGGAAAATATAATTATTTGTAAAAGGATAATTAATTACTTTGGAGAAAGATAAACAATAATTAATTATTTGAAAAAGGATAATTACTTTGGAGAAAGATAAACAATAATTAATTATTTGTAAAAGGATAATTACTTTGGAGAAAGATAAACAATAATTAATTATTGTGGAAGATAATTAATTATTTTGGAGAAAGATAAATAATAATTAATTATTATGGAAGATAATTAATTATTTTGGAGAAAGATAAATAATAATTAATTATTGTAGAAGATAATTAATTATTTTGGAGAAAAATAAATAATAATTAATTATTTTGAGAAATAATTAATTATTCTGCAGAAAGATAAATCTTGATTATGGAGTGGAGTTGCTATGGTTGGGTTAAGATAATTCATGTTGGAAGTTATAAGTGATTTATTGGAAAAGATTTGATTGATTAAAAGAATTGAGGACTTAAGTTAATTTGATATTTTGGAGGGAAAAGTTGGTTTTGGTGGAATTGGATTTAATTGAGTATATATATATGGATATATATATATATATATATATATATATATATATATATATATATATATATATATATATATATTTAATTAATTATTTGGAAAAGTGAAGTTAATTATATGATGGAATATAATTATATTTGTTTGGAAAAGAAGATAATCCATGAGGAGAGAGATGGTTGATTTGATTGGACGAAAAAGATATATATTTATAAGAGAGAATAATGGTTTAAATAAATATATATTTATTGTAGATTTTGGTGAGAGAAAAATAATAATAATAAAGAAGTATTATTATTATTACTAATGGTTATAAATGCCTAAGATTAAGGCATTTATTTAGGAAAGATAATGGGAATAAAGATATATGTATATTTTTTTTGTATTATATATATATATATATATCCTAAAAGGAAAAGGAAAATGAAATAATAATAATTATTATTATTATTGTTATTATTTGGGTCTATAAATAGCATTAGAATGCTTAAGATGGAAATAAAGGAAAAAGAAAAAGGTTCTTTATCTTCTTCTCTAAGATCTCTACTGTCGTCGACTCAGTTGAAGTTAAGATTGGTCTCTTTGGAAGCTTGAGGATTTAAAGTGATGAATTTTTCATCAAGGATAAGAGGATTTTCCAACCTCCATCTGAGTAACCTTGGTAAGCCAATAAAATTAAGTTAATATTTTATTAATTTAACTTTGGATCTATTTGGGTTTTCTGTAAAATGTTCAATTGGCTAAACTTTTTAAGATCTAAATCTTGGATTTTTCCCAATCAAGGTTGAATTGGTTTCAACCCCAATTTTTAGAAAGTTAATTAATTTGGGAGGATTTTTGGATGTTAGCCAATTGCTAATTTCATTAATTAAGATACTAAGTGTTCCTTTTATGATTAGGATCAAGTTAATTGGAGAATTTTACTGTCAACTAGGGAGTACCTTTGTTTGGCTAAAATCTCCAGGTAAGAGATTCTCCTACTAGACCTTCGAACTGAATTCAAGAGACCGCATGTAATTATGATTATGCATTGATGGTAGCTAAAATGCATAACTTGATGCTACTGATAATGACTGTCATTGTATTGATGTTGATGATGATGACTGAGATTATTATGTTGATGATTGATGATGATGACTGATGTTATGTTAATGACTGGTAGATTGATGTTGATGATTGTTAATGCATGATATATTAATCATATGATTAAGGACGTTAAGTATATTCATGCCATGTTATGATGTTATGTTATGCTACATGCTATGGATAGGGTGTTCTGTTAACTTTGTCTATTAGAGTCGTACCTGCATGGGTGTCCTTCGGGATCACCACCTATTTAGGACTGAGTGGTCCGGTGGGACGCCAGTCTAGCATGTATATAGATATGATTCGAGTGATTCGACGGGGTCCTCGCATCCCGATTGTCTTAGTGTTACCCTCAGGTTCACTACAGACCAGCATGTCCTAGGTGCTCCCTCGGGACACTGAAGACCAGATTTTCGTTCCTATGGGAGCGCATGTTGCACGTGTTCGGGAATGTGCCAGAGATTGGGTACCATTTTCAGGACTCTAATGGGAAGTTAACAGACACCTAGCGGGACTAGTAGTAGGTCCCTTACTGAGTATATGTTTATACTCACTCTTTCTATGTTTAACATTTCAGGCGAAGGTAAAGGTAGAGGAAAGCTGGCGAGCGACAGAGAAGGATCCGTGACATGTCATATGGGACTCAGTTTTGCTTCCGCGTTTATGTTTCAGTGTTTTAATATTCCGTTTTTAATGAAAAATTTATTCTTCCCTCGTTTCAAAAAGTGTCCTTGTCGTTATTTCTTTTTAGTAACGACCTCAGCTTAGTATAAAGAGTTGGGTCGTTACAGTGCTGTCAGCATACGAGCTCGGATCTTCTGTATGGCTGCATTGGTAGTCTGCACTAACTCGGGGCCTAGCATCCTCTGCTCTCCAACCTCGCCCCAGCAGACAGGAGATCTACAGCACTTGCCATACAGAGCCTCGAACGGTGCCATACCGATAGTAGCCTGGTAGCTGTTATTATAGGCAAACTCCATCAGATGCAGATGAGAGTCCCAACTTCCTGAAAACTCTAGCACGCAGGCCCGCAGCATGTCTTCCAAAATCTGGTTCAATCTCTCTGTCTGACCATCAGTCTGAGGGTGGAAAGCCGTGCTAAGTCTAACCTCGTACCTAATGCAAGTTGAAGTCCTTTCCAGAACTTCGATGTGAAATGAGCGTCTCTGTCTGAAATGATGGATACGGGTACTCCATGTAGTCTCACGATTTCTGTCATATATAATTGCCCCCACTTACTGGCAGTATAAGTAGATTTCCCTGGCACGAAATGGGCCGACTTCGTGAGTCTGTCGACCACAACCCAGATCACTGTATAGCCCTTTAGGGTCTTGGGCAGTCCCGTAATAAAATCCATCGACACACTCTCCCACTTCCACCCTGGCACACTCAAGGGTTGTAACAACCCGGCTGGACGCTGTCTAGGTGCCTTCACCTGCTGGCACACCAAGCACCTACTAACAAAGTCTGCCACTTCCCTCTTCATGTTCCTCCACCAGTAGACACTCCTCAAGTCCTGGTACATCTTCGTACTTCCAGGGTGCATGGTAAATGGAGAACTGTGAGCCTCAGTCAAAAGTTCTGTCTTGACTGCGCTGTCTTCCGGCACACACAAGCGTCCCTCAAACATAAGGCCATCGTCAGAGGATATGGAGAAGTCCTCACCTTGCCCTGTCTCTACCATACGACGCTTCTCGACCAAGTAAGGATCATTCAGCTGAGCAGCGATGATCTTTTGCCTCAAGGTTGGCTGAACTGACAACTGAGCCAACTGTGAGGTGACCTCACCTACTGAGACTGCAATCTCGGCTCTCTTAAAATCTCTGAGTAAGGGGGTTTGCTTGGTGATTAGCGCTGCTGAATGTGCAACCTTCCTACTCAGCGCGTCAGCCACTACATTTGCTTTACCTGGGTGGTACAGGATCTCGCAGTCATAGTCTTTCACCAACTCGAGCCACCTCCTCTGCCTCATGTTCAACTCCTTCTGAGTGAAGAAGTACTTCAGGCTCTTATGGTCGGTGTAAATCTGTATCTTCTCACCGTACAGGTAGTGCCTCTATATCTTCAGTGCAAAGACTACAGCTGCCAACTCCAAGTCGTGGGTAGGGTAGTTCTGCTCATGAATCTTTAACTGGCGGGAGGCATAAGCAACTACCTTACCTTGCTGCATCAGGACACAGCCCAATCCCTTCTTGGAGGCATCACTATAGATCACAAAGTTTCCCGACCCATCGGGCACTGTCAGGACTGGTGCAGTCACCAGCTTCTGCTTGAGCTCCTGAAAGCTACTCTCACATGCTGGGCTCCAGATAAAAGGGGTTCCCTTCCTGGTCAACTGGGTCAACGGGCTGGCTATACGTGAGAAGTCTTCCACGAACCTCCTGTAGAACCTGCCAAGCCCAGAAAACTTCGAATTTCACTAACTGTGGACGGTCGAGGCAGTTGGTCACAGCTTCAATCTTTGCTGGATCCACAGAAACTCCTTCACTGGAAACCACGTGGCCAAGGAACGTCACCTTCCTTAACCAGAATTCACACTTGGAGAACTTGGCATACAACTTGTTGGCTCGAAGAGTCTCCAAAACCTGGTGCAAGTGCTCCTCGTGCTCAGCCTCAGTTTTAGAGTAAATCAAGATGTCATCAATGAAGACTATGACGAACGAGTCTAGAAAGTCCTTAAACACCCTGTTCATCAAATCCATGAACACTGCAGGAGCGTTAGTCAAGCCGAAAGACATCACAACGAACTCGTAATGTCCGTACCTCGAACGAAAGGCCGTCTTGGGAATGTCACCGTCCCTAATCCTCAACTGGTGATAGCCTGACCGCAGGTCGATCTTGGAAAAGACAGTGGCTCCCTGCAACTGATCGAACAAGTCATCAATCCTGGGCAAGGGGTAGCGGTTTTTAACTGTCACCTTGTTCAGCTCTCGGTAGTCAATACAAAGGCGCATCGACCCATCCTTCTTCTTCACGAACAACACTGGGGCTCCCCAAGGTGACACACTGGGCCGGATGAAACCTTTGTCCAGTAACTCCTGTAACTGGACCTTCAACTCTTTTAGCTCGGCTGGGGCCATTCTGTAAGGGGCCCTCGAGATAGGGGCAGTGCCCGGCTCTAACTCGATGGCAAAGTCTACCTCCCTGGGAGGCAGAAGTCCTGGGAGTTCGTCGGGGAAAACGTCAGGGTACTCCCTTACCACTGGTTCGGAAGATAGGGAAACTTCTGGCTCTCTAATATCCACTACGCTTGCCAAGATGCCCCAAGTACCCTGGCTGAGTAGTTTACTAGCCTTCATGGCTGAGATGACCTTGGGTATACATACTATGCCTGCCCCCTAAATTTGAAACTAGCCCTGGAGGGAGGGTTAAAGACAACTTCCTTGCCAAAATAGTCTATATTTGCATGGTTAGCTGACAGCCAATCCATGCCTAGAATCACGTCAAAGTCCTGCATGTCTAACACTAGCAAGGTCACGTCTAACATATGATTCGCTATCTCTACCCGACATGCCTTTATTTTTTCTTTGGACAATAGGACCTCCCCAGACGGGGTAGAAACAGACAAAACACTACCCAAAGGTTCTACCTCCAAGCCCACATGCTGAACGAAAACAGAGGATATAAACGAGCGGGATGACCCAGAGTCAAATAGTACAAAAGCATAATGCCCCAAAATTGGGAGCGTACCTGTCACCACTGTACCAGCTCGCTCGGCCTCCTGCTGGGTAGTGGCAAAAACTCTCCCCTGCTGGGAGGCAGAAGGCTGGGGCGGTATCGTCTCAAAGGGTTTCCGAGGACACATATCAGCAGTGTGCCCCGGTTGTCTGCACCTAAAGCAGACTCCACTTCCAGCCAAGCAACGACCTCCGTGGACTCTCCCACAGGTAGTACAAGTGGGTAGCTCTCTCAGAGTCCTCCCGGCTGCTGCAAGCTCCCGTCGATGTCTCTGAAAGACACCTCCTAACCTCAGAGTTCGCTGCGGTATTACGTCAGGCTGCGTCTCCACCTTTCTCTTCTGTCCCAAGGCTGACCCTCTGCCGGCAGCCTTAGACGGATCAGCTCTCTCATGCAGGCTCAAATCCAGTGCTATACGTAGTGCGACAGCATGAGTGGCTGGCCGGAGAGCTCGGACAATGCCCTGAAGGTCTAGCCTGAGTCCTCTAACGAATTTCTCCATCCTGGCAGCCTCATCCCTTACCACATCGGGAGCAAAACGGGACAGCATATCGAACTCGGCGTCGTACTGCTCCACCGTCATATCGCCTTGCTCCAAGTTTAGGAACTCTTGCAACTTGGCGTGCTTCACGTTGGCAGAGAAGAACTTAGCATAGAAGTTCTCCTTGAACTGCTCCCAAGTTATCTTGCTGACGTCGCCCCCCAGCATTCTCTCAGCAGTCTCCCACCAGGCGGTGCCCCTATCCTCCAAGAAGAAAACTGCACACTGCACCTTCTGGTCTTCTGGGCACTTCATGTACCGGAAGATAGTCTCTATGGACGTCAACCACATTTGGGCCTTTGTGGGGTTGTCCATGGATCCGTCAAATGTCTTAGGATTATACTTCCTAAAATCCCGTAAATGTTTAGCCTCGACCGACAGTTGAACTGGTACGGGTTGAGCTTCCTCAGGGGCTGGAGGGACGACGGTCTGGGCCTGAACAGGGCCGGCCTGGTTCTGCTGGGCGGCGAGGAAAGGCGCCAAAGCAGCTTGCAGCATTTCCTGATAACGCTGCTCCATCGCGGCGAGATCCGCCTGGGTGACCGGTGCGTTAGGGTCGACCGCCGGCGCAGCAGGTTGCGCCTCCGGCTGGCCACGACCGGCTCCTCTGCCTCCCCTACCACCTCCTCGGCGTGCACCTCTACGTGGCGGCATTCTCTTTAAAATTCACCAACAAAACTTTTCACCACAAGGACTTAACACACCTATCTCTAGGCTAGTCTATTCAGGCAAAATTGTAATCTTATCAATAGCAAGGCTTTAGACATACCTGGCGAGTGTCGAAGGACCGTATAGCCATAGGGTGAAGCAAAACCAAAACAAAATAATGACTTACATCGTAGGTCAGTCTACAGAACCTAAAACACTATGCTCTGATACCAACTGTAACGACCCAACTCCTTATATTGAGTCGAAATCATTACTAAATGTAGAACAAGTGGTTTAGGTCATAAAATTTAGTAAAACGCATAAGGTTTGAGAAATTTATTTATGAAAATCCAAACAAGGTAATATGCAAAAAAAAAAATGAAATTCGTTCTAAAGTCCTACTCGGGCCCTATCTACATAAAAAATGGCAAATGGTGAAGAATACTCAAACTCGGGTACTAAAGTCAAAAACAAGAATAAGCGGAAGCAGAAATCCCTATGGCTCGCCACGGTCACTTCTGGTCGCTCGCCAGCTTGCCTTTGCCCTTGCCTCGTCCTCTACCTGAAAACATTACATGAAAAGAGTGAGTATAAAATACTCAGTAAGGGAACCACTACTAGTCCCACTAGGTGTCTGTTAGCTTCCTGTCAGAGTCCTGTAACTGGTACCCAAACTCTGGCACGTTCCCGAACACTTAAAATAATCAACCAAAAAAATATTAAATAAAACCCACACAAAATACTTTCTTTTCTTCTTTTAACCCAATAGCAACCCTCCTCTCTCTCTTTTCATTAAAGCCACATTTGACCCTTTCCAAAGCATTAATTAATTTGTTACTTCTCAATTAATTAATTTATTTCATCCTTAGACTTTAATAATTAAAATAATCAACCAAGGAAAACTTTACCCTTAATTAAGTGTAAGGTCAAGATGGTCATATTCCATAACAACTTTTGAATTTTTAAAAAAAAGTATATTATTGAGGTGAACAATGGAACTCTATCTACTGGGGCGTTACAAGAATAGTCTTAATATAAATAACTTAGGTATTTCTAAAATCACTGACCAAACCATAATAATAAAAAAATTTAAATATACGAAAAAGTTAGAAATCAAATACCACATAATATGGCGACATGAAAATTAATTTTACCAAAATGTCTCAGAGTTACAACTTTTAAGCAAATTGTAGATTAAACCCATGGGTCCAAGCAACAAGTACTTGTCTCTATTTTATTGTCCAAGAAGTGTTTTTTCATAGAGGATATTTATTTCTTCACCATTGCCGATGATTTTAGTTTGCAAGTGGGTCCAACTCCAAGTGAAAGAAATGGCTAATTCCCATTGGATATATAATTAGTAGTATGTCTAAGAATCTCCAATTGTTGTTTCATGTGCTTTTTTTAACCTTTTAAATCCTAAACCAAACCATTGCTCCATTTGTATACATAATAAGGAACCAGTGATCTCGGCCAAATCAAAACCAAATTCACTAAGTGGCAAATTTTATATGCAAAACATGGATGCAGAGATCAATGAGAACCAAATCTTATTAGCAATTATATATATTATAAACGCATCACTGATCTAACTGTATAAATAGATGGAGTCGGATAAAATAGGTAGTTTTATCAACTAGTTTTCTACTCAATATTTAAATATTTAACAAGTTGATTATGCTACCTAAATGCTCACGCATGTAACCTTATATTAAGAATTGTAAAAGATATATACAACCTAATGAGATTAAGTTTTAAATAGCCTCCAAAAACCCTTAATAGAACATATTACTTACCATCTTCACAGGTTCATAATGATATCCAACCAAATGAACTCAATCTTATTATGAATGACAAGTTCATGATGAAGTAAAATTTTTAGAGGTATGTGTTATACACATAGGATAAGAAGGACATTTGCAACTTAGAGATGTCTGTTTAATCTGCAGGGACCCACTCCTAACAAAGCAGGAAATTCCCGAATACATGGAGAATGGGGGAGGGAGTGGGGATTGTATTTTCTCCATTGACATTTTGGAGTTGGGAAGCACACGCACGTACGTGCACAATTTATATTTATGTTTATTTATAAAAAACAAAAACAAAAACAGGGATCTCCATGTTTTTTTGCAGAAAAATTTATGGAGATGAAAAACGAGATAGAGAGAAGAGGTGAAGACCTTGAGTGGCATCCCTATCTCCGCCTCACCTCGTGAACATCTCTACTACTACTACTAAATTCAATTTAAGTGTTGAGTAGCTTTAAAAAATTTCAATACTATGTCAAATAAAAAAAATATTTATAAAAAAATATTTTTGATTTTGTTGCGGATAGAATGATTGAATTTTTGTCCTGTTCTATTTTTCTTTATTTATTAACTTTTAGTTATGAGAATTTTTCGGAAAAAAAAAAAAAGAAAAGCAGTTTAGCTTATTTTTTTTAATTTATATAAAAGAACTTGTCCTTTTCGCTCATTTTAGATTTAAATTTTGCAATATTATCTCAAAGAAAGGTCTAGAAAGAACTAAGAACATGTGCTCAGAGACAAAAGGAAAATAATAGTAAAAAATTAGAAACAATTTAATATTGTTAATATAATTAAAATATTCACAACTTGCACAGGTGTGTTCATAATTTAAATAGAGGTAGTATAAATATTACATGGCAGACCCTGAAGCTCCCACGTGTGAAGGACACCACGTAAGCCAACTCTTAAGTCTTGTTCGCTCATTTTTATGAGGACTAACCACGCAAAATCCAACTTCCTATGTTTTCTTTCTTTCTTTCTTTTTTAATCTTTTCTATTTGATATTTAATAATTAAAATTGCAAAATAAAATAACTTTTAGCTTAAAAAGTGAAAATATAGCTTATTAAATAAATAAAAAGTCTTCCTATAAAAATCTCATGCACAAAGTTCATTTTTATTTTGTTTTAGAAACAGGAAATATTTGAACGGTTGTCTTATATTATATTTATTATTTAGTATATAATGTTACATTTTAACTTTTCCTAACTTTTTAGGGAAAAACAGTGAAAAAATCATGCTGCGATAAAATCACTCTTAAAAATACATTTTAATTCTTTCAAACTAACTTTTACACATTTTTAAATATAATTTTTATATAACGAAGTTTGGGTTTCTGGAGGCCTTAAAATGTGATTATATAGGAATTTAAGGTCACAAACAAGTAATTCTTAGATTAAATAAATAATTAAGTATATAAACATTTATTTACTTTCTAGGATTTACTGTACCTACCGGTTTTGATCTAAAAAAAAGTAGTCTTAAAATTCTTGTTTTTGTTTTTTAAAACGAGTAAAGAAACTAATATGAAAACTACAAAAAAAATTGAGAGAAAATCAATGTAATTTTAAAAATCGAACAAATAAAAAGTTGACTAAGAATTGAGTACTAATATTTCAACTTTGTGCTTTTAGCGGGGTCTATGAATGGTAAACAGTATCTATTGTGTTATCTTAAAACAAATAAAGTTAAATCACAAAAATCCGTGTTTAGACTTTTAAAAAATTCCAAACTTTTTGGGTGAAAAGCATATATTGTTTTTTTTTAATTTCTAACAAATTGCAAACCTTTAAATTTTATAAACTTCACATATTTATTAGGTTAATTTACAAATATAGCACAAAAAAAATCTAATGTCCATGTAACAAAAAAGATCATGATAGTTTCATAAATTTCATATTTGCTCGTGAATATTATTGGATGATTCTTTCCTTTTTTTATTTATTTATTCTTTGCGATTTATTCATCTATCTTCTTTTTTGTTTTATATCTTCTATTTTTAAATAACATTCTTCACTTTAAATCTCTTGTTTTATGTTCATTATTTTCGACAAGATACTTTGAAGCTATTTCATAATTGTTTTAATAATCTTTTTTATCTTCCTCATATTTAAGAATATCAAGATCGTTTAAACATCTATTTAAATAATCAACACGATCGTTTACCATGGTCAACATAATTGTGTAAAGTATATTATTTTACTAGACGATCATCTATCTTAAACGATCGTGTAGTTATGGTATATGAGTGTGTATACGGATCCAATGGTCCTTTAGATTATATTATACAATTGTTTATGTATGAAGTTTCATCGCCATCGTTTATTATCCAATTGTTTAAATTTAAAATTATTTTCTTATCGTTTAAAATGAACTACGCGTTCATGTATCATGGTCTAAACGATTGTAGAACATTCGTTTATATTATAGCACACGATCTAGAAGAAGATTACTCGTGCGTGCATTTGGCTGATTAATCACATATTGACATGGGTATTTTTTATATTTTACATTGTGGACGTGTGAGTTTTTTGTATTTTTAAAATTGTTCTATAGTGGATACTTAACCACTTTGTTCTATTTATGAAAAATCTCTTCATTTAAAAAATTTAAATTTATTAATAATAAATTAAAACACGAAATCTAAAGATTTACTATTTATTAAACACAAATTTATAGACCTATGGTACATTTCCTTTTAGAAAAATAAAAACGAAATAGACACAATTCTCACCGTACGAAAGACCAAACTTTATCATAATTTGGGTTAGGGAGTAATTTGTAATTTCATATAAATATATAATTTTAATTTTTGAAAAATAAAAAGTCAGCAAAATTATAAAATATTCCTATTCTCTCAAAAGGTAGTTTTCGAAAAAGAAAAAAAAAAAGGACACTCTATCTGACCAATAGAATTTTATTAATTTAGATTGGGACACCCTCCCCTCTCTTCGGCCAATTTGTGGTCATTTCTTCTATTTCCAGAACTTTCCTCTACAAGTCAACTCTTTTCTTTGACCTCAATCTACTTTCTTTGTTTCATTTCTGAATCCAAATAAATCAAAGTATTGGATGGGAGTTTGATTTTTTCGAAAGTCAACATGAAGATCAGTTTTTGTTTTTTTTCTTCAACGTCCACAGTGATAGCATATATCTCACCTCAATTGAATTTATAATATCAAATTTTGTAAGATAATTTTTTATTTTTATAAGTTTAAATCATAAGAAAAAATGTGAAAGAAAAATATCTTTTTAACTCATTATTATTTAATAGAAAAATAAAGCAGAATACAAACCAACTTCAAAAACATTATTTCTTTTTTCTTGCAAAAGATGCCTAAATAAATAATCCACCAATTAGCTATTAAACATGGATGTTCTTTTTTGCACATGCTGTCTACTTCCATTTGAAAAGATTATCCAAATTCATGATTAATCTAATCAATTAAATTTTTTTTTCAAGATGTGAGAAATCAATAGTGTAACAAAAACAATCCAATCAATCATAATTTCTTCCTAAACTTTTTTCTTTTCAATTTATTACCTTTTACTACCAATAATTTCATGGCAAGCTAAATTTTAAGAAAATTGTTCAATAAAATTTACAATTTCTCTCCATCTTTTTTTCTTTTTTTTTTTTCCTTCATAAAATATTGGCATTATCCAAAGGAAGAGTCTAGAAAGAACTAAGAACATGTGGCAAAACAATAAAATAATGATAATATTATTTATATATTAATAAACTTTGAGTGCGTTAATATTAAAATAATATTTGGGATTAAAATATTTGCAACTTGCACAACTGTTGCCTTGCTATTCGAAATGAAGAAATTGGAGTGAGCGGCTAAAGAGATAATTAAACAACACGTGGCCTTCTTTCAAGACTCCACGTTTTGCCTTCACTCTTTCTTTAGCATTTCTAGAGTTCCTTTAAATCGATGCCACGTAAGCCTCACCAATTTTTACATTTTTCATTACTTTTTTTTCCTCCTTCGTTTGTATTGATATGTGTGATTTTTTAATTAAATACAAAAAAATAATTTCTAGTATTAATTTAACAAAAGCAAACTTATATACATTCAACGGTCATTCATTTCTCCACATTTATTCTATATAAAAGAGAGATATATATACACCTCGTACTTAATTATATATATTGTTCAACATTAATAAAAGTTTATCGACAATAAAGTTGATGTACAATCAAATTTTATCCCTAACAATAATGTAATTACTCTTTATTCTTTAGTACAATAAATTATAACCGTAGAGTGAGAAATCAAACCTATGTCTCTAGTAAAAGAATCATATAAACTATTGTTGAACTAAGCTCTCTAAACACTACTTTTTTTTATTTATAGTTAGTTAATAGAAAATTAAAAGTGACTAGATTAAATCTCCATAATCTTATAAAATAGTGTGAAAATGAATCATTTTAATCCAAGTAGTATAATATGTATAAAAAAGGAAAAAAGAAATAATTGGGATCAAATTTTGTTTTATTTTATTATATATTTAATATAAACAAAATTGGAAATTGGAACCAATGAAAATGTACTGTTATACTATTAATTTTATAAATAAGTGTATATATAAAGGGACCCCCTTGCCGTATCACAAGGGCATTCGTGTTCACCAATTCATAAGACTGCGAGCCGCAACCCCACTCCCCACCTTCTCCTTTCCCATATCATCCCTCCATTCTTTGTTGAACCTTCCAGAACCTTCATTCCCCTCTCTCTCTCTTCTTTCTCTCTCTCCTCCAACTTGCCCAAGAAACTTCTCTCCATTTTTTTATGCTTCAAGGTCTAGAACTTTCCAACTATCTCCATCCCCATTTGGTATTTAAGCAATTGGATTTCATTTTTATTGCTTTCCCAATGAAATATCAGTATCCACCCCCCCCCCCCTCTCTCTCTCTTTTTTATTCTCTCTCTTCTTGTTTGTTGATTGAAGTGAATGAAATTTTTTCGGGGCGAACTTGATTTCTACTCGATTGTTGCAGAGATGAATCCTCTGTTTCCAATCAAGGAAGAGTTTACGGGATCCAGTTCGTCGGATGTCGACGGAGAACGATCGGCTGTTTTGACTCCTCCGGTGCCGATGGAGGGTCTTCACGACGCTGGTCCACCGCCGTTTTTAACTAAAACCTTTGAAATCGTTGATGATTTTAATACTGATCATGTAATTTCTTGGAGCTTTAGTGGAACTAGTTTCATCGTTTGGGATCCCCATTGTTTCTCCACTCAATTGCTTCCGAGATTCTTTAAACATAATAACTTTTCTAGCTTCGTTCGTCAACTTAATACTTACGTAAGTGAATTTCTTAATCCTTCTCCTCTCTTTTGAATTTCGTGTTTTTCTTTTTCCATTTTCTGGAGCTGCTTAAATTTTGGAACAAAGAGGAAATTTCCTTGTCTGTAATACCCTTTTTGTCATTCTTTTGGATTTTATGGGTAGGAATGTAATTTCCTGATTGGGTACCGAGTAACTTTTTATATTGCAATATACTGGAATCTTCTATTGGGAAAGGCAAAGATCTGTTCTGTGGCTTTTACCTCCTGAATTGGGAAATCTCAATTGGTTTGATCTTCATCTGATTCTGTGTAACGGGGTTTCTTTTTTGATGGATCAATTTGGAAATTTCTTCATGATAAAGGAAATCAAGAGAAGGGTTTTTGTCATTGAAGCTTAATCTTGTAAACTTTTGCAGGGATTTAGAAAGATAGACCCAGATAGATGGGAGTTCGCAAATGAGGGGTTTATCAGGGGCCAAAAGCATCTTCTTAAAAACATAAAGAGAAGAAGAACAACAAGTTATCATCATCATCAAACTCTTCAATCACAAGGAGCTAGTGGAGCTTGTGTAGAAGTTGGTCAATTTGGAGTTGATGCTGAAATGGATCGTTTGAAACGTGACAAACAAGTGCTGATGATGGAGTTGGTGAAGCTAAGGCAAGAGCAACAGAACACAAGAGCTTATCTTCAAGCAATGGAGCAGAGGCTTAGAGGAACTGAAATTAAGCAAAAACAAATGATGAATTTCTTAGCAAGAGCTATGAAAAACCCATCATTTATTCAGCAGTTAGTTCAACAGAAGGAGAAGAGAAAAGAGCTTGAAGAAGCCATAACTAAGAAAAGGAGAAGACCCATTGAACAAGCTGGCCAACGTAACTGTGGTGGTGGTAGTGGAAGATTCTTAGGTGAAGGTTCAAACACTATTAAGATTGAACCATTAGAAAGTGATGAATATGGGTTTGGAATAACAGAGCTAGAAGCACTTGCTTTGGAGATGCAAGGGCTTGGCAAAACAAGATATGAAGATGGGGAGGAAGAAGAAGATGAAGAAGATGATGACGATCTTCTTCCACCAGAAGATGAAGATAAAGTACTTGATGAAGGGTTTTGGGAAGAATTGTTCAGTGAAAGGTTGGAAGAAGCTAGAAATGAAGACGAAAATGTGAATGTTTTGGCTGATAGGTTGGGCTATTTGGGCTCAAGCCCATCATAGAAACTCACAATGTGCTTCATGGGTAGAGTTAAAATGAGTCCCTTTAATGAGTCCCTTTTTGAACTCAAAGTTCAAAAAACCAGCTCTCTCACTTGGGCCTTTTGGGGGGTTTTGATCTAAACTAAACCAAAACCCCATTTATAACCTTTCTTTTGGTTTACATATGGCAGGACAAAGAAGAAGAAAAAAAGATCAGTGCTATCAACAGGGACATATAATTAAACAAAACATCCTTACCTCTTCTCTGTTTTTGGCTTAATCTTTCTTTCTAACCCTAAAATAAAATGTTGTTGATGAATTTCCCTTTTACCCCTTCAGCGACCACTTCCTCATATTCTCTTCTACTGTGGCTTTTATTAGGTTTGCAGGAGTATCTAATCTGGTTGGGACTCAGTTCTGTGTTAATCCTGTTAGTGAGGGCCTCAAGATTTTGGTTGGTTTCTGTTTTTTCTAATGTACTTCTCTTTAAGTTTACCCTTTTCCAAGTTCATGTTTTTGTAATAATACTTCCATTTCGATATAAACAAATGTAGATCACTCACTCCAAAGCTCTCAATCAAATTGGAAAAGATCTGTTGCCGAATCGCTTGAAGAATCGAATTACAAGCTGTGTTTCGTGGTTAGCAAAACTCTTCTCTTTTTTGAACTTGATGGGAACGATGAAACAGTTATTTAATATTTTATATGTTCAATCAGCATTTGGTTCATCATGATCTCCTACAAGCTTATTCCAACCAACAAAGGAATCCATCAAGACAAATGCTTTGACTTGGTGGCATCTGTGTTGTGATCACAGATTGAGTTACTTTTTGTTGGATCTGCAATCAAATCTTGGAATATGGATCTGTGATGATACTTAATCCGTCAATAGTGACATGATGATGTGACGATGATTGACGATGATTAACTAATGAATAATGTCATCTAACTTTGCCCGACATGGTAAAGAAAAGTCGGCAGAATCATGGTTTGACAAAATGGAACAAACGAGATTTATTGCATTTTATTGTCCATCCTCTGTTTTCTTTCCTTTTATACGTGTTTAGTATGGTTGCACAAAATTTCTTGCGCAAAGTTTTATAGTCTATTACTAATAGTTAATTGTCTATTAATGACAGAGTTAAACTGTTGTTATAATTTAATTATTAACTTTAAAAATACAGTAAAAGTTGTTTACGAAGGATAACGTGTTTGTGCTTTATAATTTATCTAAATTTTGACTTTGAAATTTGAAGAGAAAAGTTTAATGTATAGTTAATTTGATCTGAATAAAAGTTGTGTTTGAAAATTGGAAAACGAAAAGGAGTTAATTCCATGAGTATTCTTTTTCGAATTTGGTGAATTCTACTTTGTTTTCAAAAGTACTGCTAATGCAACAATAGTCAATGAATAGATGTTGTATGGAACTTATTTTGTTGCGGAAGAGAGTTGGAACTTATTTGTTTAATTAGCTCTAGATCCAACAGTTTCTAATATATTTAGGGAGAAGGTTCAAACACATTGGACTGGTTGTTTCTTCGATTTTTGTTGAACTTTTGTTCGGATTGTTTTGCCTTAGAAATAATAATAAGGGAGAAAATCGTTGGAGGTGACTATATATTTGTTTAAGGTTGCTTGAGTATGCGCTCTGGGCTATTTTGATGATGTTTCGGAGTATGTCTTATAGAATGTCAAGGCGGAAGTTGTGGGTTTGAGTCCCGTCAGTCCCGACAAAATTCGAGAGTCTCAATCCTGTCCAAAAGATCGGGATTAGATGATCAGTTTAGTGATCACACCTATTTTGATGGTGGGTGGCTTGTCTTGTCTTCAATTCTTTTGCAGAAATCATTAGGGTATGGGTAATAAATAGGGCGAGCAAAACTTTGAAGGAGATTCTTTTCTTATTTTCTCTAGTGCATATTTAAGAGGTGCATACTTAAGAGCAATTGGTGTTATTTTTAGGCTTGGTCGTTTCAAAGCATACTGAAATTGTTGTCTTGTGACTGTCAAAGACATAAAGGTAGAGATACCACCTTATGAATTTGCAAAGTTTTTGTTATTGTCAATTTAAGTGTTTTTTTTTTTTTTTTGAGATTTTATTGATTTGATCTACGATGTTTTGAGGATGTATTCTCACATTTAGGAAAGTGTAAAACTTATTGCAAGAGAGTCTCACATTAATTTAGGGTCTCCAAGTGATTAAGGTTTTCAAATGATTATTCTCTAAGTCAGGGTTAATCAAATCATTGCGGTTTATTTATAGATAGGTATATCGTTATAATTACTTTATTTTATATTAGTGACTTTATTTTTTATAGGTATACAACTTTCTGAAGAGGTGATTTTTGTCGAATTGAATTATCGGTTTTTATTTCTGTGATATTTTCAAAAATATTGTAATATCGTGTGCAACGTTATGATCAAAAGATTACAAAATAACATAACAAAACATGATTAAAAGTAATGATTAGTTTTCATTTTGTTTCTTTTCTTTTATTCTATAGGACTTCCCAATTTTGAAACCAAACTCTTCCACCACCGCCACCATTCTTCCTCTTCGCTCTGCTCTTTAAAATTTGTTCGAGATGGACATCCAAATTCAATATTTAATAATCCTCTTATACATAAAAGAAAATCATCAATGGATTTCTTTTCAGTGTCAAAACAAGAAAAGTCATAGATTTTATAAAAATTTGAATAAAAATATAAACAATGTTATAAACTTTAGTAGCATAACATGGGACATGACTGGATGTATAATGATTGAGTTTTGTTCTATTGGTTGAATTTAGGAATAATGATGATTTATGTGTATGAATATATATACATATGATATACTCACTCTGTTTCGGCAACAGAATGTTAAAAAGACATTTTGGGTGTCTCATATATTGCCAAAATAATGAAACAGTGCATATGTTTTGGGACAGGATGCGTACCATTTCTCTTACCTCAATTTTCTTTGCATTTTTATATCATACAATAATATAACGTGGCCCTAAATGTTTCTTAAAGAATTTACATCCCACAACCCTAGCTAACAAAATTTGGTCCCTAAAACTGTTGTTTCCATTATTTTTCATGTTTATGAAAATAATATTTGAAACGAATTAGACCGAATAATTTAATTTATCGTGAATTTTTACTTCTAATGTGGATTTTGTGTGTTTTTTAAGTACAATTAGCTGGTAGTCAATATAGCAACAAATTAAGATCTTGGGTAATTTGGAATTTTCGGATCATTGAGACATATTAATAAACGTTGTTCATAGAAAAGTGTGTCCCTTTGCTCAAAGTTAATTATACTTTTGCTTGGATGATGGAACATTCAAGAGACTTTTAGTTAACCCTTGTATTTTCAAAATTAAAAACTTAAAACACAAGAAAAATAAAACAGAAAAGCTTATGCTTTAAATAAACATGAGGAAAAAAACTGCGAATAGAGTATATTTGACATTTGTTGAAAGTATAAAAACTAAAATTGATGGTTCTGAAGTATATCGACTAAATTGACATTTTAATAATTTATTATAGAAGAAATATTTTAAATGATAAAATTGTTAAAACATATTTATAAATATAACAAAATACCACAATTTATATATTATAGAATATCATCTTCTATCGTATGTAAGTTGTAATATTTTATTATATTTATAAATATTTTGATTCATTTTGTTATATTTAAAAACAACCTATTGTTATATCTTTACTAAGAGAAAAAATAAAAACATAAAAACAGTAATTATATTTGGTAGTAATTTTAAAAATAATAATTAAGTTATAATTAAGTATATAGCAACATTTAAAAAAATTGTAGATATAATAAAGTATCAATGATAAATTTTTCCCGTTGGTAGATTCTTATAGTTTATTCGTGATAGATCAATATTTGTAAAACGATCTATCAACGATAAACTTAATAGATTTTATTATATTTGTAATTTTTAAAAAATATTACTGTATACTTAATTATTTGTAAAGAAAACACGAGTTGTTTGAAGAGGTCCCCCAGATGTAGACATCATCGTTGTTTGGACTTTCTGGGCTTTTACATGGGCTTATAAACTACCAGCCTTTTTCTAGTCAAAACCTTTTTCCTTTTTCTCTACCATGATTCTCACATACCAACAAAAAAGGATAATAAAATAAAAACACTTGATTGATTGCTAAAATAAAAACTCTAAAAACTAAAACAAAAATGTTAAAACTATTTTTTTAAGTTTTAAAAAATTGAGAGTATAGATGATGTAAAAAAGAAAAAAGAAAAGAAAAAGAAATATGTACCAATACAAATAATATTTTATGAAATGATTATCAAACAATAGTTGTGTTATATATATATATATAGATATTTGTGAGGGAAGGTATAAATATAGAGTAAGAAGAAAGAATTGATGTATGGAAGATTTTAGGTTGAAGAAAGCAAAAGTGTGAGAAAAGAGGAGAGGGAATAGAGCAATAAATAAATAGATAAGGGTATAAGAAGGGACCACATAGGAGACATTGACCAAAAACATCCCATGAAGCAACAGACCCATGGTTGGCCCAAATCTGAACTCCCTATCTTATTATTATTATTATTAAATACATTATTCTACACATATATTAATTCTTCTCTCTTTCATTACTTTTTATTCAAATATATCTTTTTGCTCCTTCACTTTTAACTTCTTTCCCTATTTTGTCCCAACTGTTTTCAATTTCCTTTTCTTTTTAGTCCCTTTATTTTTAGTAAATTTCAAAAGACCCCTCAGTCACTGACCTCTTCTTATTATTGCGTTGTAAATACCACCTTTCAATGACAGTACATAAGTTTTCTCTTGTTATACACACATTTATATTATACCAACTTTTGAAAATGCTCAAAGGATTTTTGGCAATGTTTTTTTATTTATTTAAATCTTCTTCTTACTTTTTGTGCAAGTGATGATGATGTGTGTTAAATGTGTCGTGAGCTTTTAGTTAGAATGTAGGTGTGTGTGTGTATGTGTGTAAATTTTGTGTTGTTAACTGATAATAAATAATAAACAAACGAAAAGTGAGAGTTACAATGTGGGATTTATATGGAAAGAAAGTGTAGTAGTGTGAGAAGTTCTTTAAAAAGAAATTAGGGCAAAATATAATTATTTTGGTACCTAAAGATTACACTTTGTATCTGTTGAGGCTTATTATTTTTATTAGTTATATATATTAGACTTTTGTTAAATCTTTAAAATAGTGAACTAAAATTTAACTAACAATTCAAATGTTTAGATAATAACCCCAAAACTAAAAAGAAATAATTATCAACCGGAACTTGTCAAATTCAAATACAAGACAATCACTGTTACAAAATCTACTTTACTTGACATCAGACACTTTTACATATTTGTTAAAAAAACGTCAAGTATTGACCATTTTAAAGGAAAAACGTCAAGTATAGTCTAAAAAAAAAGAGTTTTCACGGAGTTTCTCGAATTATTTTATGTTAACCTTTACTTGACGTTTTTTTCGCATTAAGTATAAAGGACATTTTACTTGACGCGAAAACAACGTCAAGTATAGTTTAAAGAAGACAAATTTTTTACCAAATTTTCGAATTATTTTACATTAGCTTTTACTTGACCTTTTGTGCGGCGTTAAGTATAGTAGAGATTGTACTTGACGGCTTTTTAGCGTCAAGTATAGTGCAGATTTTTCTTGATATTTATTGCGCATCAAGTATAGTTGACATTTGTTTGACATAAAAATAACGTCAAGTATTAAAAATTTTATTTGATACTTTGAAAATTAATGTTTTACAAATATCTAAGTATAAAAATATAAAAATATAAAATATTTTTTATTTCTCTCCTTAAATTAAATAAACTTATTAAAGTAAAGTTATAAAATAAACTTACTAAAACAAACTTATTAAAATAAAGTTACTAAAACAAACAAAGTTATTAAAAAAAACTTATTAAAATAAATTTATCAAAACAAACTTATTAAAATAAATTTATCAAAACAAACTTATTAAAAATTAAAATAAATTTATCAAAACCAACTTATTAAAATAAATTTATCAAAACAAACTTATTAAAAATTAAAATAAATTCATCAAAAGAAACTTATTAGAAATTAATTTAGTAAAAGGAATGTATTAAAATAAATTTAGTAAAAAAACTTATTAAAATAATTAAATTATTTTATTAAAAACAAATTTATTGAAAAATTTCGTTCAAACCTTTCATCTCTCCTCTTTCTCTCCCAAAACTTTCAATCTCTCTATCTCTATCTCAATCTCCGTTTTTAGGTTTGGTTTCCTCCACAAAAGGTCTCCACCGTCCGCGACCACAGTCACACAAACTTCACTGTCCGCGACCATAGCCTAGCTCATCTCCGTTTTTGGACAATGACCCATGACCCATGCAGACCCACGATCTTCCACGACGACCCATGTAGATGACGACCCACGACCTTCCAACAGCTACCTACGACCTGCAAACTCCGACCCACTGTTGTCCGACGACACCCACGCAAACTCCGACCCACTGCAGTTCGACGACGCCCACGTAAACTCCAACCCACGACTTCATCTTCCTCGCTAGTAAATCTCATCTCCTCAGTGTATTTGCTAAACCTATCATTAATTAGTATTATTATTTCAAATAATCTATAAAACACGGAATGTAATGTAATTTTTTGTTTGAAATGAAGTAAAAACTTTAAAAATCATTTTAAAATCCAAAGTAGGGTAGTTGGATTCAAAGAGAGTTGAAGCTTGCCCACAAGTAAATAGATTTGGTGTGGAAACTCTTCTTCTCTTTGCATTTTGAATTTGGAGAATTTTACTTTATTAAATTGGATAAATTCTTAGTTGTCCCCCATTATATTGTTCATCCTCTTTTTCCTTTTTTTTTCAATGCATCTTCTTTATATGCGTTGATAATTAATAAAGTTCAATACTTTTCTCTTGAAAGTCTAATACCTTGTTTAGAACTGTCCTACAATTTTCATAAGTACATTTAGTTCATAATATTTTGATAACTTTTTTAATTTACTTTCTATTATTTTAAAAGTTAAAATTTAGTTTTTTTCAAGTCTTACTCATCATTATCATTGGTTAATGTTAAAATTTGTTCAAAAAAACCAATAAGGAAGGTCATAGTTAACCAAAAAGTTCAATTCAACGATCCAAATCGAGGTTTAGAACTTAATTAAGAGAAAATTGATTGGAACTTATTTTCTTAAGAAAATAAACCAAACCATTACAACACTTGTTAATTTGAGCTTGATTTCGATGTAAATGATCTTACTACTAGAACACTTAGGCTAGATTGGGATTTGTTTGTTGATAGGATAGTAAGTTGCATGAGGTACCTAATTTTGAATATTATAATTTTTTTTTAGATCCAAGATTATCATATTATAAGTATGGATAAATCATGGGTGCTAAAGAGTAAATTATCTAAAGAGTTTGAGTTGGGTGTAGAGAACTTCATCAGATTTGGATTTTTCAATGCAAAAGTAATACTTCTATACGTTGCCTTTGTTTAAAGTGTGGAAATTGTCAAAAACATAAAGCCAATGATATAAGAGATCAAGCTCCCGAGATGATATTAAATACGTAATGAATATGTGAGCTAACTATATTTATGTTTCTTTTTTTTAATCGCTAAAAAAATTAATTTATTTTGATTTATACTATACTTTAGGAAATGTAGGGTATTGACGATTTTTCAATCTCAGAAGAATTTGAAAAAGACCAGAAAAACAACATTCTAAAAAGCGGTAAAGGTAAATATATTTATAAAATTATTTACAATCTAATTAGCACATAATCTAATATGCATTGTTATTTGGTTTTGTGTTGTAGGGTCCTTTACTAGTAGGAACTGTTGAATGTGGATATTATGTCATGAGATACATGCGCAAAATCTGAGTAAGGATACAAGCATTATTATGCGGTATGTTTTTAAACTACTTACATTGTAACGTTATAAATAATATAATATGACTATTTTTTTAAACAAATTGTCTACTTGACATTTTATGTTTTATAGATTGATACAAGAAACTCATACTCACAGCTTGAATTGGATGAAGTACGAGTGGAGTGGACTGAATTTTTAGCTCGGTACATATGATAGACACCTAGATATGATCTTAATTTTGTAAATGGCTAACATATGAGAACGGTCGGGTGACGGGTTTGGAGGGTCCGCCGACGATTGACTGTTCGCGGGCGGAGGACGGAGACGTGCAGACGGTGAAGAACGATCGAGCTGGAGACGAAAAAGCCGACGGTGATGCAAAAATGAAGAAGAAGAAGAAGAGATGGAGGTAGTGGACGGCGGCGTCGGGTGAAGGAAGAAGGAAGAAGAAGAAGAAGAAGTCGGGGGGGGGGGGGCGCGCGGGTAGTGCTAGGGTTTTCCTTTTTTTTTTTTTTTTTAAATATATATATATATATATATTAAATAATAATAATATTAATATAATAATATATAATACAATATAATTTATATCATATTATTATTATTATTATATTATATCATTTCATATTATTAAAATTTATACCCTTCATTTTCTTTTTCTTTTCTCTTCTAAACCAAACAAAATTTAGCACCCAAAATTTTAAATTCCCAAAAATTAACATAAAAAAAAAAGAGTTAAAACTTACCTCAAAATTTTGGGGCGTTATAAGTACTTTCCACTTATTCCACGATTTCAACGAATGTTTAGAAGTGTTGAATATGCTAAAAATTTAACATGGCATGCTAATGAAAGAGAAATTGATGATAAATTACGGCACTCTGCTGACTCTCCAGCTTGGAAGTTAGTCGACAACATGTGGTCAAATTTTAGTTCTGAACCTAGAAATCTTCGTGTAGCATTGTCAGCAGATGGAATAAATTCGTATAGTGATATGAGCTCCAAGTACAGTTGCTGGCCAGTTGTGATGGTGATTTATAATATTTTTCCATGGTTGTGTATGAAACGAAAGTTCATGATGTTATCAATTTTGATTTCGGGTCCAAAGCAACTAGGAGATGACATTGGGATATAGTTAAAACCATTGATTGATGATTTAAAACTTTTGTGGGAAAATGGTGTGCAATGTTATGATGCTTATAATGAGGAACTATTCAACCTAAGAACTGTTCTATTATGGGTGATTAATGATTTTCCAGCATATGGAACAAAAAGTTCAAAACACCCCAACATCGGAATATGGTAGTTGCTCTAAGAGTAAAGTCCAGGAGAAGGTAAAATATTTGTTTCTAAAGTAAAGTTACAATATTAATTATTTATCAAAGTGAAGCTATATCATTTACTTGTGCTTCGAAAACCTTGATGGTTTCAGGAGAAAGTTTTAGAAAACATGGTAAAAGAGAAGAAAGAGATTGCTACTAGTGTACCACCGATATCTCTTACATCAAAGAAGAAGGTCATAGAAGAGGAGGAAGTGATTGCTACTAGGCCATCGATATCAAAGAATGAGGTAAATGTGAAGGTGGATTGTAAATAAACAATTTTAGGTATATGAGTTCTTAGATTGTTACTTACTTCTGTTAGGTAAAAGCTTCAAGGCCGATGACAAAGGAGGTGGAAGTTACTAGTGAACCATCCGATCTACCAATACAATTGAAGTATATTATTAGATATGCTGAAAGGGTAATGGTTGATGGGTCTAGTTTTTCATTTCAACTACCTCTTGAGTTATTTGGTATACCTCGAAAGAGTTACGTTTTGCGAGAAGATGTTATTGATTTTTGCAACATGCAAAAAGTTAAGACTTTATCAATGGTGGCTTATATTATGTAAGTAAATGTTACTTCTTTATGATATAAATATTCACACTTTTTAATTAGTAGTAGGTTGATGTATACAATTAATTTATTGTAGCTACTTATACTCACTCGTTATTGATTTGATGAGGGTTTTAAAGTACGTTTTTGTAGATCCATCTCTTATTTCAGCTGGCCATAGTACTCGAGAGATTAGAGCTCAAAACCTTTGTAGTAGATTAATGAGTTCCAAACAAGATCAATTGGTTGTTGCTTTTTATAATCCTAGGTACTGGATAAGTATAATTTTTTATCAATTTAAACTTGCATTAGTACCAAAATACGAATTACTTGGATATATATTTCATTTAGGGATCATTGATCATTAGTAGTCATTAATCCATATGATGATGTGGTGTACCATCTTGACTCATTGAGAACAAGCTCCCGAGATGATATTAAATACGTAATGAATATGTAAGCTAATTATGTTTCCTTTTTTTAATCGCTAAAAAAATTAGTTCATTTTGATTTGTACTATACTTGGAAAATGTAGGACCTTGACGATTTTCCAATCTCAAAAGAATTTGAAAAAGACTAGAAAAACAACATTCTGGAAAGCGGTAAAGGGAAATATATTTATAAAATTATTTACAATTTTATTTAGCACCTAATCTAATATGCATTGTTATCTGGTTTTGTGTTATAGTGTCCTTTACAAGTAGGTATCATTGAATGTGGATATTATGTCATAAGATACATGCGCGAAATCGTGAGTAAGGACACAAACATTTATTACTGATGCGGTATGTTTTTAAACTACTTACATTGTAACGTTATAAATAGTATAATATGTGAGTTATTTTTTTAAGAAAATGTTTGCTCGACTTTTTATGTTCTACAGATTGATATGAGAAACTCATACTCATAGCTTGAATTGGATGAAATACGAGTGGAGTGGGCTAAATTTTTAGCTCGGTACATATGATAGACACCTAAATATGATCTTAATTTTGTAAATGACTAACATATGAGAATGCCCATAACCTTTTTTGTGTAAATGTTTTGTTCATAGCCATTATACTTATATATATGAGGCAATAGATGCAAGGGGATAGACTTTAGTTTTGGTATACAACACATGTTTTTGATTATATAAGGATAGCTATTATTATTGATTTTGGAATAGGTCACATATAGGAAATTTTAGTTGGTTATATTTGGATTAGAATTCTGTGATTGTTGATGATATTGCTGAAAATAATGAAATTATTGTTGGTTTACTGGTTTATTTGTCATTTTTTTTTGTTGTTTAATTACTGGTTGGAAAGGAATGTACCTAATGCAGGAAACAGAAAACAGAAAATTTGTATATTTAATATATTAGTAAACAGTATACATAACGTTAAATATATGACAATTTTTTAGTGTCAACTATAAAATTTTACTTGACGTGTAAATAGTGTCAAGTATACGATCTTACTTGAATCAAATATAATATTTTACTTGACGGTTTTTTAGTGTCAGCAATACAATTTTACTTGACGTGTAAATAGTGTCAAGTATGTGGTCTTGATGGTAGATTACTTGACGTCAATACAGTGTCAAGTAAACGTATACTCAACGTGTTATTAGTGTCAAGTAAATGAATACTTGATGTGTTTTGAATGTCAAGTAAAGGTATACTTGACGATTTTTTAGTGTCAAGTAATCTGACTATGCTTGACAGTCGATTACTTGACGATTTTAAAAACATTAAGTAAAGGTTTACTTGATACTGTATTAATGTCAAGTAATCCATTTTCTATAGTATAACTACATTTTATCTTTGTATTTGATTATTTATCGTTTTAATATGGTTTAAAAGGAAATATTCTAATTTTGATTTTTTTTTTTTTGATGTTTTAGCTTTAAAGTTTTGGTTTGTTAAGAAAATTGGTGTAAAAATTGAACTATAGAAGAAAAAGAACCATATCCATATAAAAAAATCTGAGGAAATCTACATAACGTTTTTTAAACGAGTTTCTTATAAACCGAAGAAAACTTCAAACGAATTGATTATCATGGTAAGCATGTTTTATTATTATTATTTTTCTAAATTAAGAGTTATTTAGGTAAGGGGTCTTTTAAAAAATATAACAAAACGGCAAATTATTTACACTCTATACAATTTCAGAAACGAAAAAGGCCCATAGGCCCACAATACGAAATACCAAAAATACCCCAATAAACGCGCGATTAATCGTCCGCGCGCGTCCGACTAATGTTAATAAACGATTATTAGACGACATTGTGTAGAATAATATATAATCGATACACGATCTTGTAAATTACCAAATACATAAACGATAAAAAATAAACGTTAAACGATAACAAAATACTTTAACGATTATCTTTAACGATCGTGTAAATTATCTTTAACGATTATCTCATATGTGCGTCTGATCATGTTTGAAAATATAAACGATAATCATACACGATTTTGTACATTACAATAATCATATATATAAACAATAAGGTAATAAACAGTAAAAGATGACGAAAAAGTTTAAGTATACATGATCATGTAGAGAAGTTTCAACGATCGTTTATATAAGTATAAACAAACATTTACAGAAACTCCAATAACTTGTAATTAAAAAAATGTCATCAAAATGAAGGGGCTATAAAAAAGTGAAGGAACTTGCTCATACTTTTTCGTTCATCGTCTTCCTCGTCAATCGTTTATATCCTGGTAACTACTTCAACAGAACTGTCGCGGTCGACGATCTGACTTGCATACAAAGAGGTCTGAATCTATATTCATTTCGATCTATCTCCATCATCTATATATATCTACCACGATCTATATCACATACAAAAATGTCTGAATCTATATTCATTTCGATCAATCTATATCTATCACGATCTATCCCGCATACAAAGACGTCTGTTTCTATACTGATTGTATATATTTCATTGAATAATTTGTATTAGTCTTATTTTTTACAAATAGATGGTGAGCAAGAATCAATAAGCATCATGTAGCAAATCAATAAAGTGTAAAGCAAAGACAGAAGAAAGAAAAATGAAGAAAGAAAAAGGAATAAATGTAACAAACTAGAATGTGAATATCTGTCTGTACAACGTTGTATATTTGTTTATCTTTTTCTTTATAGCGCTCTGTATTTATAAATTTGTTAAAACTTACCCTTGTTTGAGATATACTATTTATTATGTCATTCAACAGGTGAAACACTATCCAAATGACATTATTATGAAAGATGAACAAAAAAACCTTAGAATTACTGTATACTACAGTTTAGAAACATTGAATCATATCAAGTCAAAAATAGACCAAAGAATTCTTTCTCGAGTTTTGACAAACAGTCTTTTTGGCTAGTTCCTTAACATTAAAATGGCCAAAATACCCCACAATTCATGAATTTTCTATTAAGAAAACAATGCCATACAGAAAAAACTATTGTCCTTGCTTTCAACTTCAATGGACATATAACAGAATTTGGGCTGAAAGAATTTTGTTTTGTGACTAGACTAAAAGGTCACAAATTCCCTGAGTTAAATCTAGGAGAAGAAAAGAAAATGGTCTGAAAAATACCCTTTTCCGTCATGATGACTTTATAACAAGAAGAGATATAAAAAGAACTTTCAAAGTGTTGTGCAACGAGAGAGACTCATTGAAAGAAAAACTAGTTAACCTCTATATCTTAGAAGCATTTTTAGTTTCCAAGCAGCATCACAACCACATAAATCTCCTACATCTAGATATATTGGATAATGAAGAAATCTTCAAAGACTATCCATGAGGAAGATTATCATACATCCTAACATATGAGTTCTTGAAAAAAGCATCCTACAGTGACAAGGATGTTATATACTGTAACGACCCAACTTTTCGGACTAAGCTGAGGTCACTACTCAGTACTAAGACTCGACCACACAACACAAAATTTATAACGGACCGGTTACGATTTCTTAAAACGTTAGAAATATTACAAAAAAAAAGTATCGGGCCCTATTATAAATCACAGTCACAAAAGTTTCAAATAAAAAACTCAGGTCATCAACTCAAAATCACAAAACCACATATTCTAACAAAAAAACATCAGCGGAAGCAATAAGAAAACCAGACGCGTCCATATGGCCTTCACGCATCCTTCCTGCCTCTCTTCGGTCTGCCCCTCGCTGTGCCCTTACCTGAAAAGTTAAAGAAGAGAAAAGGGTGAGTATAAACATACCCAGTAAGGGACCCACTACTGGGCCCGTTAGGGGACAACAGTTAACTTCCTATTCGAGGGTACCCTACATAACAGTCTAGTGGTTCCGTAGAACGCACATATCAGTCTAGTGCTCCCGAAGGATGCACACATCAGTCTAGTGCTCCCGAAGGATGCACACATCAGTCTAGTGCTCCCGAAGGATGCACCTATCAGTCTAGTGCTCTCGAAGGATGCACATATCAGTCTAGTGCTCCCGAAGGATGCACACATCAGTCTATCAGTCTAGTGCTCCCGAAGGATGCACATATCAGTCTAGTGCTCCCGAAGGATGCACATATCCGTAAGGCACACTACCCCATAGATGAAGCTAACCGTTACCCCTCAGTCCATACTAAACCGTCTACAACAGTCACACCCCAACGACATTCATATTACAGTTCCGCCATAGGCTTTGTCAGTCAGATAGTATAGATTTAAACAACTACACCCTCAGTTGCTATACGCGTCACCAATTCGCACACCATTAGGGAAAACCCTAGACCCAATCAACTAACCAACCAAAACCGGACTCACTGTCCTTTCCCGTCCAAACTCCATGATTAACATCCAGACCAATGATTACTACATACTGAACCGTAACTTCAAGGTCCATCAACATAAAATCCCAATCTACAATTAGCAGTCACAGTACCTTTACATCAGACAAAATATAATAACAGTGCTTAACAGTCAACACACATACAGTTATTCAGTACAGTCACTAACGTGTAATCCCCTGTGGATTACTACGTTTCCAGCCTCGATCCGAGGTCCAGTAGTAGGAAAACCCTTACCTGAAACTTGGTTATGCCCCTCGATCGAGTCCACGCTCAACGGATCCACCTAAACGAAAACACGAAGGTTTTAATCGATGATACTAGTTGAAGTCATTTTAAATGGTCCTAAGCAACATCCGTTGACTTACCCAAGGAAAAGAAAGCTATCTCCAACCAAGCCTGCCGCGGAACCCGAAAACTTGAACGTCAACTCCTTAATACCTTCAAGGGATAAAAGGTAGGACCAGATCTTATTTCAAATATTCAAACTCGAATTGGATGCAGCAACATTAGGGAATTCATCAAAACAATCCTTACCGAAAACTCACCGTGACCCGGAGTGGAGGAAGGAAGGCTTAGGTGGCTCGGCTCGGCTTGGCTCACTCTCGGCTCGGCTCGGCTTGGCCTCGGCTCACAGCTCGGCTCAACTCGGCTCGGCTCAGCTTGGCCTCGGCTCAGCTCGGCTCGGCTCGGCTTAACTCGGCTTGGTTCTCGGCTCGGCTCGCGGCTCGCGGCTCGGCTCACTCGGCTCGGCTCGGCTTAACTCGGCTTGGTTCTCGGCTCGGCTCGCGGCTCGCGGCTTAACTCAGTTCGCGGCTCGGCTCGTGGCTCGGCTCGCAGCTTGAAACACGGGTCGGATTTTATTCGGGTTTTCGGGTCGGGTCGGCTTGAAAACGGGCAACCTCAACGACAACCTTCGGGCGTTCGACGACGGGGATGTGTCGCGGCTGGAAGGAGTCCGACGACTGCTCTGTTTTCACGCGGCGGAGGACGACGGCTTGACGGCGGACACGGTCGGACGATTTGAAACCGAGAGGAGATCCGAAATGGGAGGGAGCCGCCGCGGACGAAAATGCTGAATTTGAAGACGTTGCCGACGCCAGAGATGGAAACAGGGACGGAACGCGATGGTTTGATGGGGATGGAGGCGACGGCGTGCACTAAGAAGAGATGTGGACGGCGGCGCTGAAACGGAAGGAGAGAGAGATGGCTGCGGCGCGCGAGGAAGACGAAACGAAAAAAGATGGATGGGGGGGGCTCGCGCGCGTTTTAGGGTTCAATTTATAAAAAAATAAATTATTATTATATATATATATATAACTTTTAATTAATAATAATATATAAAATATTATTATATATATATACATTAACTTTTAATAATTAATTAATAACAATAATAATAATACTAATAATAATAATAAAAGATAATATTAATATTAAATTATATATAAAGGTTATAATAAATAATAATAATAATAATAATAATATAATTACTATTATAATATTATTATATAAATTTACAAATATTAATTCAGAATTTCAGAAATTACTCCAAAATTTAACATTCCCGAAAAATTATATAAAACGTAAGAAAAGTTTACCTCGAAAATTTGGGGCGTTACATATACCTTCAAGGGTTTCCCCTAGCTTTAGTCTATTGGGCTTTTGAGAAAATACCAAGACTTTCCAATTTAGATGTTGGGTTTGGGAGAAAGATTGCATTGGAGCGCCACCAATTGTAACATGGAAATGTTTGGAAACGAGTGACTGGAAGACTCTAAACATCGACATTTTTAAATTTGAGAATGTATGTAAATTTAGATCATGCTTTGTATATGTCTATCTAGATAGACAATGAAAGATTTCTATCCATGTCTATCTTGAATAGATGATGATATAAATCTATCACTGTTTATCAATACCTTTGCTACTTTTTCACTAATAATCTAATATCATTTTATTTATAGTTCTCCATGACACCTCTAGAGTCATCAGAAGAAGAGTCTTAAACAATTTTGAGATATTTCAAAAATGTTGAGAAGCAGGAAAGAAAAGAAAAAGCAGAGCAATAGAAAAAAAGAGAGAAATAAATGAAAAAAAATGAAACAAACAAAATCTTAAATAAAATAAGAGAAATCAGAAAAAAAATCAAGAAAAATAGAAACGTGACAAATATTATTAAGACAAGGAATAAAAGAAATAAAAAGCATGCTGACAATAGTTATGACAAGCTTGAATGTTCCACCACCATCAACTAAACTTCAACAACAACAGAATGAGAAAGAAATTGCATATACAAAAGTCGTGGAGAAAAATAGACCACCTACTTGTAGTCTTGATCTTCTTGATGAAGATGAAAAAGTTAATACAATGGTGAAGTATGCAACAACACATTGCCCTACGGTTAGTGCCTTATTCATTATGTAGTCCTTTGTTTTGTTTAATGTTCCTTAATTTCCAAATAAAACACGATTATCTTGTTTCTTTTTTATTACAGGAAACTGTCATTTTGAGAACACAAAGTAGTTTGAAAACAATAACTACAGATTTAGAAACACCCAAAACACAAATATTGCTGCAGGTTTAATTCTTTTTCAAACAATAAATATAATTTATATCGTATAGACATATATAATTTATTTGCCTGAATGTATTTTCTTCATGTCTCTGATCATTCTTACTTTATGTGCTTGCAGATAGAGGAAGAAGACAAAAAGAACAACTGGTTTATTCATTTAGGAGCACAAAAAACACATGTATTCACACAGGTTTTAATTTGTTTAATATACAACTGGTTTCACGATCGTTTATATATATTAAATGTGTTGGGATTGATGCCCTAAATCTCGTGGTCTTGTAGTTTGTAATTGTATATATTATACAAACTTTTTATTTATCTAATAAAATAAATTATTTTATTTTATTTGACATTTAGTTGTATTAACACATAAAACCAATAAACTAACATCCAAGGTTATCTTCTGTAACCTAAACATGTATGTGGAGACATACAAGTGGATCATGTTTAAGTGATAACCTAAATGGTCTGTAGTAAATGGATAAGGCTGGATACCTTATCCTGGTGACATTACGAATACAGCCTACTTTGTAGTTGTTACAATTGTTCTAAAGTGCTACAAATGATTTGATCCTAATCATTCATATCGAGACATTAGAGTAGGGGTATTCTATACAAAGAGTTTGTAAAACCGGACCATGAAATGAATAGTCTCTTTTATTAACACCGTTACTAGTTAAGACTACATTTCACCAAGATGACCATACGTGACTTTACCTGAATCCTGAGTGAGTTATGAACTCCTGCCTGTGAAGGGCGATCTTTTGATTTGCATGGGTGAGAGTGACCTAAGTCGCCAACTTAATATGCCTACCATTTTGGGAACACAGCTACACAAGAAAGAATTCACTTCTTATCTATAGATAAATTAAGTAGAGAAATTACTCTCTTAAGGGCTGATTCTAGGGCTTGAACAATGTGGCGCCACACCCACTCTTGGCCTGAGAGGAGTTCATTTATAATAGGATTATAATTATTGTTCATTAGAGGAATCAGTGGTACTTAAGGAGTTAGATGTAATTATATGAGCAAAATGGTAATTTTTGACTTAGTTGTACTTACGGGCAATTTGTGAATGGTCATTGCACTATTGATTGGTTATATCTAATGGATACAAGAATACATCAATAGTAAGAAGAGTGCAACTATTAGTCTTTAATGGAATGACTAATAGTTAATGAATAGAGATTAGTTTAATTAAAGAGTTTAATTAATTAATCCCATATCATTGGAGTTTTAATATGTAGGTCCATAAGGTCCTCTTGTTAGCTCAATAAGGATAAATGAGAATAAAATTTATTTTGGTTTAATTTAAATTGTTCAAATTGTTTATAGGGAATAAATTGCATAATATAATGTATTTGATCAATTAATATAATGTATTTGATACATTATAATATAAAGTTTTTATGAGAGAAGTTAATATTTGAATATGATTCAAATAATAATAAATAATAATATAAATAAAATTCATAAATAAACTATAGGTTAAAATTAATATATGGATTCGATTCATATTGGAACTATAGATCATAAGAGAGATCTAAACCATTGGTTATATTATATATTTTATAATATAAAATTTATATTATATGAGATATAATATAGATTAAATTAATATTTATTTTATTTTATTCTAATTAATATATATATTTTAAATAAATAGAATAACTCCCTACATGGGAAAGAGGGAGGAAGTTATTTTGATAACTTTCCACTCCATATCAATGGTTAAGATTTTTTCTTAAGAAATAAAGAGGAAGATTCATTAAAATATGCTCTCTCTTTTTTTTTTTTATTAATCGATCTCTCTGTGTTCCAAAAGAAAGTGAATTCTCTCAAATTTTCCTCACCAAAATTATAAAAGCCAACAACTCTATTTGATTCTTTACCTGGAGAATAATGGGGAAGACTTCGTGGTGCTCTTGAAAGCTTAGAAGAAGAGTTCTTTAAGATTCTACAAAGGTTAGTTTCTTTACACATTTTCCTCCATAGAAGCATGCTTAGGCTTTTTGTTTTTCTTTGAATTTATTGGTTTTACAAATTGAATTTCACTTGTACAACATTCATACGCTTCCGCTTTGGGAATTCCATTCCTTCGAAACGATCGTTTATTTATATTAAACGATTGTTTATAAATATCACACAACTATTCGTTTAGTTTACACACATTTTAATTCTTTGCTACTCAACTGGTTTCATGATCGTGTATACATGTTATACAATCGTTTATGTATTTTACACAATCATATACACATATTTAAATGATCCTTATATTGCACGACTGTCTACATTTTCTTGCACAATCATTTTGACAGCATATTCTCTTTTTACATTCAGATAATTGAATTTGAAGATGGAGAAAAAGAAGAAGAAGTTGAAAATAGGAGACAGGAAGACAAAACAAAACGAAGCAAGATTCAATTGAGAACTATTGTAATTGTTGAAGAAAAAAAATAGAAAAACAAGGGGAAGAAAATACAAAAGATACAACAAAAGGAAACCAAAAGTTGATTGAAGAGGATGAGGTTGATAATAACGAAATTAAAAAAAAAATAAACATTGATAGCAGTCAAGAGCATGCACCACAAGAAGTGGAAACAAAAGAGAAATTAAAGAAAAGAAAAAGGAAAATAAGGGAGATAACCAATCTCAACACAAAAAGAAAACAGCAAGAAAAACGAAAGAAGAATGTCAACTCAAGAATACATTGATACTGCTCCATCCTTCAACCTACAAATTTCTCTATTTTAGAGATGATTTATAGTGTTTGTAAAGCTTCAAATTTTTAAATATAACTTTTGAAAATTTCTTTATTTTATACTCGAGAAATCTGTATTCCATTTCACTCTTTATATCCTACACTATCTTGTAAAATGTATAAAGGGATCAATTACATTTATTACCACGATCGTTTATATTCAACAATACTTCGTTTAATCGTATAAATACATAGTCTCTTAAATAATATACTTCACGATCGCGTAAATTGTACAACATCATCGTTTAACAACATCTTATAAATGATATCTTACATGATAGTCTAATTATACAACATCATCGTTTAACATTATATGTTCTTGTCATCGTTTAACAATGCAATCAATTACATCTTTTAAAAGATCGTTTTGAATTAATTACACGATCGTTTACATATATATATATATATATATATATATATATATATATATATTAAACAATAAGGAATGCGATTCCACATTTTAAAAAAGGCACGCGAATTTACAATATTGCACATTTGGTAAAAACAACCAATATACGTACCGCCTTCTTCGTTTTTCATCACTTTACAATACGCAAACGCACTGATCACTTAGCTTTTCATCTCAAAGATTTTCTATTCCATTTTTCTCTTCAACGTCAAAAGGTATGTTGCTGAACTTTTCATACTATAATGTTACGTTTCGTCTTCTTTATATTTCAAACGTTTCGACTTCTGTCTTGAAAACTATTGTTCTGTTGTTAAATTCTTATTCTCAAGCATTTCAGATTCATTTAAACTTTTATTCTAGAGATTGTTAAATATTTCAATTTATCATTACTTGCCGATTAATTATATGACGAATGTCTTTCTGTTTAGATTAAACCATCTATTACATTAAGTAAACGATAATTTAATTTTAGGATTTATGGTTTAGTGTTTTATAAATGATCGTGTACATAAGGAAAATATATTATGATCATTATTTTCAGGATGGCCGTACCTAGCGACAAGTACTTTTCTGCCACTGTTTCATGCCAAGTGCACCAAATTGGTAGTCTTATTAAGGATAAACTGACCAAGGAACAGATGCAGATGTTCGACAAAATAATTTTTGGTCTATTATTGAATGTCAACATGGTCTCCAACGACCAGTTGATCCATCATTTCTTGCTGAGACAGATACATGAAGAAGCCAACGCAAATGTAATCTGTTTTTTTTGTTTTAGGGAAAAATGTCTATTTCACCCAAAATGAATTCAACATCATAATCGGATTGTGGCCAACCAATGTAACATTGGAGAAAGATTATGATAATAAGCGCCTACAAAGCCTTCTATTCAGATCAGAAAACAAGAAAATAATAACGTGCTTGGAAGTTGAGGAAATTTTCAAGAATTTTGAGTTTACGAATGATGATGATGTTGTGAAGGTTGCGTTGGCTGTTTTTCTTGAAACTGTGATGGTCGGGAAGGATAAGAAAATGCAGTTTGATATGGATATTTTGGGAAGAGTTGATGATGAACAAGTTTTTAAGAACTTTAATTAGTCAAATTTCTTCTACACTCGTTTGCTCAATAGTTTGAAGACAAGTCTACAAGGGAAAAAAAAAGCATAACGAGTTAAAGAAGGTAAAAAGTTCCAAAGCAGTGACATACTACAACATCAAAGGCTACGTACTTGCTTTTCAAGTGATTTTTATTTGTTTATACACTTTAATTAAATCACTAGAAGAAATCTAGCCTTTAATGTCGGTTGGAAAAAATAAAAACGGAGCTTTAATGTCGATTTTCAAAAAGCGGATGTTTAATGTCAGTTTTAAATCGACATTAAAGAGGGAGCTTTAATGTCGATTTAAAACCGACATTAAACATCTACCTTTTGAAAAGCGACATTAAAGCTATGATAATTTTTTTGTTTTTTTTTATTTTAGAAAAAATTAAACATTTCTCTCTTTTACTTTACCCTTTCTCATGCCACACGATTTCTTCCTCATTTTCAATTTCTTTCTCTTTTCAATCTCATTTCACTTTCTTCCCTCTATTCTTTGAACAGCCGCCGCTGTCACCACCACCGTCATCCCTCGTGGCCAGCTCATGACCAGTCGTCGTCGAATAGTCCTTTAGACTAGTCTTTTCTTCGATCGTCGTTGTGCTTGCCACCACCATCAGGTAAGTTTACTTTGGGTCGCTCTTCTTTCTTCGATTTACCTCAACCTTTCTTAGTTCCTCAACCTTTGTTTAAATAGTTTCTTAAGACAGACACACCTAAGCTCACAACCACTGCTAATGCCTACGCTTCTTTTCAACTCTTGAATTAATTAAACGCACTAACTACAAGTGGAGTTTGCATTTGCTACGATTATCAATGTCTTTTACTTTACTAATTTCCCATGAATGGATGCTGGGAGCATTCAACAATACCATCAGAAACTTCTATTTTCTCCTTTGGAGGTATTTTGGTCTCCCTATCCAACCCTACTCTTTTCATTCTTTTGTCTTTTTAATTTCATTTCTCATTGTTATTCTTGATTTCAACCAGTAAACAGTTGATATCGAGACCAACCTTTTCATTTAACCATGTTTTTTTGTGTTTACTCTAATTTTTAATGCCCACAACATGTTTGATGAAATGATTGAATGATGACATTGATTTTTCTTTTGGGTCGTTGGTTGTTAATAACAGTTCACTAGTCAGATTGTTTGATATTTTAGCTTGTTGGTCGGTTATTTAATATTTTTCTATCAAATGGGATGATACTAAAAAAGATGTAGAGGTTGAGTTTAATATTTAATATTTTGCTGATTGGTTTATAATTGCACTATTTCCATGTGGTAATTTGTTTCTTGAAATGGTTAATCTCCCATGATGCCTTGCTTCTAATCTAGTATTATTTGACTTAGTTTAAATTAATTTGATTTGATGTTTCCTTGTTGTGAATGGTTTTACAAGAGGAAACCAATGTTTTTCTAGGGATTTGAATTCCTTTGTTGATGTAAATTTCTTGGTTCATTTCATTTATGGGATGAAAGTTCATAGAAACCATCCACTTGATGGGATTTTTTGGTTCATTTCATTCATAAGATGAAAGTTCATTCATGGGATGGTAGTTGTTTAGCTTTTTTCAAAGAGTTTCAAAATGTTTTCTTTAGTTTATTTTTTGAAGAAGAAACTTCTCATTAACTATAATGAAAGAAAGAAATTGAAATCAAAGAGCAAGTATTTTCTTTTGGACATTTATTCTAAGATTAGGGTTTATGAGATTGGTTACCGTCAAATTTTCTCTAATAGTATCTATTTTGAAACGTAAATTTTCTTGGGTTCTGCCACCTAGAAATAATGTGACCTAACATCCATTAGTGATTTGCTGCCAAGCATAATTCATCCATAATGGAAACCATGGAACTGGAAATGTTTAAATTCTATTAGTATTTATAGAAAAAATTTCTATCAATCAATGATCTTAAAAAACTAGATAACTGCTTTGAAGGGTCTATATATATATATATTTTAATGCACCTGGGTTTGTGGCGTTTTGAGTTATTGTTGTGATCATTGGTTAATTATTTGCTATATATTTTTACTACACTTGATGTGATCCAAAATCAAAATTATTAGTAGCAAACAATATTTTGATCTGATTTTCTTCCGATCTATGAAATCGGGGCAAAAAACTTGAATGTCGCTTGTAGGCTTTCCAACATTTTCACGTTATTTTTATAACTTGAGGCCCTTCTGCATGGACACTCGATACTGCTCATGCTTTGGGTAAATAAATAGGCATTCTCATTAGTCATGATTAATGCTTGCATTTAAAGTTATGTTATACTTTGAAGGTCTTGCTAAAATATCTTTATGTTGGATCCATTTGTTTTTTCAACGCTTACCGTTATGGGATGACAATTTGGTTTATGAGATCTTGTCACATCCTGCAGTGAAGAGAGTAGTAGCATTGGGAACTCTCTTTGCTCTAGAACTTCAAGCAGATGGCTCTAATGCCGGGTATGCTCGAACCTCCTCATTAACTTCAATTTCAAAAAAAAAAAAAAAAAACATTTTCTCTATGTGTATTAGTGGCTAAGTTATGCGAATATTGAGCTAGCTATTTCTTGCCGGATAGAACAAACAAAAAGAAGGTAGCCTATTGTACTTTAGAAAATCTTTAACGAATACAGTAGTAATTAGGTAATGTAGACAATATTTCATTCTCATTCTCCATAGTGGAATGTTTTTGCTCCATTGATATTGATGTCCCCAATGCACATGTCTTTATAATCAAAGAATTAAGAAGGTAAATTAAACCAGACATTCTATTTGCTGGTTAGAGTGTGCCATTTTATAGTCTTACCAAACAAATTTTATACTTCATTAGGAATTGTGATATGTGGGTAAATAAATTCACTAGAATTCTTTGTAAATACGATTATTTTAGAATTGATTACTGAAGTTGGTCGATTTTGAACAGGTATGCATCCTTGTATGCAAGATCTCGTTTATTAAAGCTTAGAGAGGATGAGGTCTAATTTTTTACATTATAGTCAGCTCGTGTAATCTTTTCTTCAATTTATGCCATTGTCAGTTTAGTAAAAATTGATGCTATCTTCTTCTATGATATAGATTTTGTGTAACGACCCAACTTTTCAGACTAAGCTGAGGTCACTACTCAGTACTAAGACTTGACCACAAAACACACAAACTCATAAAGGACCGGTTACGATTTATTAAAAACGTTTAGAAATATTACAAAAAGCAGTTTCGGGCCCTATTTTAAATCACAGTCATGAGAGTTTCAAATACAGTACCCAAATCATCGAACACAAAATCATAAAACCAAATATTCTAAACATGACTCGATCCAACAAGGGAAAATAGAGAGTAACAAAAATACATTAGCGGAAGCATAAAGAAAACCAGATGCGTCCATATGGCCTTCACGCATCCTTCTTGCCCCTCGTCGGTCTGCCCCTCGCTGTACCCTTACTTGAAAAGTTAAAGAGGAAAAAGGGTGAGTATAAGATATACCCAGTAAGAGACCCACTACTGGGCCCGTTAGGGAACAACAGTTAACTTCCAATTCAGGGGTACCCTACGTAAACAGTCTAGTGGTTCCGTAGAACGCACACATCAGTCCCATGATCCCGAAGGATGCACGTATCAGTCTAGTGATCCCGAAGGATACACCTATCAGTCTAGTGATCCCGAGGGATGCACATATCAGTCTAGTGATCCCGAAGGATGCACGTATTAGTCTAGTGATCCCGAAGGATACACCTATCCGTAAGGTACACTACCCCATAGATGAAGCTAACCGTTACCCCTCAGTCCATACTAAACTGTCTACAACAGTCATACTCCGACAACAGTCATATTACAAATTTGCCATAGGCTTCGCCAGTCAGATAGTATAGATCTAAACAACTACATCCTCAATTGCTATAAGCATTTCTAATTCACACACCATTATGATATTCCTTAGATCCAGTCAACTAGTCAAATCAGAATCGGACTCACAATCCTTCCACGACAAAACTCCATGATCAATATCCAGACAATAGACTACCACATACCTGACCTTAAGACTTTAAAGTCCATCGACATCCAATTCCAGTCCATAACGTAGCCCATTAACCTAACTACAATATACAGAACCTCCGGACATCGGTGTCTATCCGTAAACAACTCCTTACACCTGATGGCACACTAGCTACCACTAGCAGTCACATTACCTTTACATCAGACAAGAGCATGACAGCGATACTTAAAAGTCAAACATACATCCATTTATTCAGTACAGTTACTAACGTGTAATCCCCTATGGATTACTACGTTTCCAGCCTCGATCCGAGGTCCAGTAGTAGAAAATCCCTTACCTGAAACTTGGTTGTGTCCCTCGATCGAGTCCACGCTCAACGGATCCACCTAAACGAAAACACAAGGGTTTTAAACGACGATACTTGCAGAAGTCATTTTTTCTTTAAATGGTCCTAAGCAACATCCGTTGACTTACCGGAGAAAAGGAAAGCTATCTCCAAATAAGCCTGCCGCGGAACCCGAGAACTTGAACGTCAACTCCTTAATACCTTCAAGGGACGAAAGGCAGAACCAAGTCTTATTCCAATATTCAAACTCGAATCAGTTGTAGCAACAATAGGAAATTCATCAAAATAATCCTTACCGAAGACTCAACGTGACCAAAAGTGGAGGAAGGAAAGCTTAGGTGACTCGGCTCGGCTCGGCTCACTCGCGGCTTATGGCTCAACTTGGCTCGCGGCTCAGCTCAACTCGACTTGACTCGGCTCACGGCTCGGCTCAACTTGGCTTGTGGCTTGGCTCAACTTGGACCTGCGGCTTGAATCGCGGGTCAGAGGGGAAAAAAGAAGACGGGCGGCGGCGGCGTGAAGACGAGGATGAAGAAGGCGAAGAGGAAGATGTCGGGGGGGCGGACGCGCGCGCGGCTAGGGTTATTTAAAAAAAATTCTTATTATATATATATATATATTAAATATTAATAATAATAATAATATTAATTAATAATAATAATATTAATATTAAATAATGATAATAATAATAAATAATAATAATAATAAGAATAATAATAATAATAATAATAATAATAATAATAATATTAATATTAAATAATAGTAATAATAATAATAATATTAAATTATAATAATAATAATAAATAATAATAATATAATTAATATTATATTATTATTATATCAATTTACAAAACATTAAATTTAAAGAAACTTGTATCCCTAAATTTCTTTTTCTACCCTCTTCGAAGGAAATCGAGAATTTACACCAACATTTTAAATTTCTGAAAAATCACACAAAATGATAAAATTTACCTCGAAAATTCGGGGCGTTACATTTTGGACAGCGGAAAAAAGATAGGATTGGAACATTTGGGGTCTGGTGATACTGAAAGTTTGTTTTTCCCCATTTTTATTGGTTCTATTCAGAATGAATCAATGTTAATTTATGGAATAAATCTTTGTATCAACATTAAGCACAAATCTTTACATTATTGGCTGCAGTGTGCATTTGGTAGAATTTTGTGGGATTGATCAATACTTTGCAATGAAGGCAATGGATAAAAGTGGCATGCTCAATCGCAACAAGGTTTTGTAATATTGCCTTTTTCTTGACTGCTTACTTGAAAGGATCGTTTTGTAGATTCTGTACTTTTGCCTTTTTGTACAATTGTGTTCTTTGAGTGTTCCGATATTATATATGATGTGTCTACCCTCACAAGGAAATCTAGTAGAATTGTATTTGAAGAATATAGCTTTCTTCTTTACTTTTTACTCAAACGTCTTTTTTCTTTTTTCATATGGTATTGAAGTGATTGCTCCCTTCAATGGTGCGTTTGATTTTATGGAACTTTGTTATGACATTGGATTTTATTTTGAAAGAAACATGCTTTTATGCTTGATAAGTTAATAGCTTCAACATGAAAGTTAATGACCAAATGTTTGTAGATGGAAAGAACCAAATAAAGCATGCCTTTGGGAATTAATGCGATATTCATAAAAAAACAATGACGAATTGGAGTTTTTGATTGAGAAATTGAAAATGATGAGGTAGTATTCTATTGATTTTTATAGCATCCGCTCTAATAGAAATATATGTGAAACTTTTTCAGTAGGCTACTTAATTTAGTATTTTGATGTAGCTTATTCTGATGACTGACCTACAAATAGTACAAAGGAAGCTTTTGAGAAAGTTGTTTTCATCAAAACTCAGAAGACTAATGCTCGAACAGAGGGTAGTTACCTTTTCATATATTGGGTTTTAATTGTTTTTTTGTGAAGATGTGCATCCTTAATTGTGTTAGCTTCTCTTATTTAAGTCAATTTCAATGTTCTTTTAATCGTTGTAAAGAAATTTTTGAATGTTTTAGTAGTCAAATTAAATAGTTTATTTTGATTTTTTTGTAGAATGATTGAAGACATATCGGGTTGAAAGGAAAGCGATTGTGTAGATAGCCAGACTATTTTTCAAGGTTGAAGACTGAGAAGACGTTTAGAATTTCTTGTTAAAGTCTTGTTTTAGGATCTTTTTTCATGTATTGTTGTAGAATGTATACATAAATATAATATTCAGATTTCATTTTGTGTATACAAATGTAAAAGGCAAATATTATAGTTTCTAAAATAATTTAATTTTATTGATTTGTTGGAGTGAGGAAAAATATTTATCTACATGGACTCAATGTTGGTTTATAAAAAATGGACAATAATGAAACAATTTTATATAAATAAAATTGAAAAAAACGGGTCCAGAATAAGGCAAAAATGTCATTTTTAAACTGACATTAAAGAGGCCTTTAATGTCGGTTTAAAAATGACATTAAAGGCATCTTTAGTGTCGGTTTATAAATGACATTAAAGACATTTTTAATGTCGGTTATAAACCAACAATAAAGGTCAATCGACATTAAGGGTCTTCAATAACACCATCAAAGATGTCGGTTTATAACTGACATTGAAGGCCTTTAATGTCGGTTTTTAACTGACATTAAAGAGGCCTTTAATATTGGTTATAAATCGGCATTAAAACCTAACCGACATTAAAGGCCTTTAATAACGCTTGCAAAGATGTCGGTTGCCAACCGACATTAAAGGCCAAATTTCTTTAGATGTGGGCTTATGAGATACTCTCAACTGCAAGTGAGCACCTGATCACAAAAAACAGTAAGGGATCAATCCCTAAAATATTAAGATGGAATTGTACACAAGCTTCATCTTACAAAATGTTTCAGAAGAACATATTTGGCAACAAAAATGTAAGTAAAACTTGTCAGCGATCGTTTAAAACAATTGCACGATCCTTTAAAATAATTTCATGATCGTTTACATTTTAACATATACAATTGTTTAGCTTAATGCAATATCGTTTATATTGAATACCATATCGAGTATCATATTATTTTATAAATGATCATTTAGTAGCTTAGTTTGATATTCAACGTATTAACAATTTTTTGATTGTAACATTGCCGACTGTTGTTAAACCTAAACTGAAGCTATCAACCTAAGAGAAAGCTTTCATAGAGAGTAGAATTCAAGGGGATGATAACATGAAAATTGAGGACGATGAATCCATGCCAGATGTTAACAACAGTGATACCAATACTCTTGATGATGCAATGAACAATCAATCATTGGAGCAATCAGACTCATCTTCACAACTGTCACCACGAAGGAAACAAAGACAAATAGTGGCTGACCAGTCTGAAATGCATCTAATAACCAACAAGAAACGTTGAAGATCACAAAGAAGTCCAATGACAAAGAAGAACAAAGTCATTCGCAATCCTACAAAAAATAGAAAAAGGACATAAAAGAAGTTTGTAAGGATTTATCCACACTGACTTCTATAGTCTGTAGGATGGATGACGCAATTAGAAAGCAATCATTGGAGCTGTCTGAAATGAAGCAGATGCTGGAGAGATTGATCTAGGTAAACTTAGTTTTTAGAAAGTATTTCGTTTATCAGTTGTTTAAATAAACGATCGTTTAACTAAAATATCTGATCGCCTATCAAATTTCAACGATCGTTTATCACAGTTACACAATCGTTTAAATAGGATACGTCATCGTTTACTTTTATATACACGATCGTTTAGCAATCAGTTTTTTAATTTAATTTTAATTTTTATTTATTTATTAGAATCAAAATCAAAATAAAAGAAACGATGATACTCATCAGAATGACAATGATGATCATCAAAATAGAGAAGATATGATCAGCAATGACTAATCATATGTTGAAGAACAACATACTGAAGAACTTAACGTGGAAAATCAAAGGTTAACATTTCATTCATTGTTTACTACTTTATATTATTGAAAATTGCTTACATTCTAAATAAGTAACAATTGTATTTTTTCTTATTCTCATTTTTTTTTTCTCATTTTGTTTAGGAAACAAAAAACAACTTCAATTGAACATCAAGAGGAATCAGGTAATGATATTAGCATAGATGGCAGGGATGTAGACTTGCTATTGACTATAAGGGATTTATCATATAATATAAATGCTCAGAGTCAGAAAGAAAAAGATCTGTCAGAAATGATTACTATCCTTTCACTTGTGAGCTAACCTCTTCCACTTTGTGAGATACTACCATCATCAAGTAGTACTCTCAAACAATTTGCAACGACTCCATTGGATCAAATTTTACAAATTCATGAAGTGCTAACATTAATTTCAATTGTAAATGAAGAATGTCAACTGGTATGTATACACAACAGTTGTGTAGTACTTTGAATTAAGAGTTTGTTTCTTATCTAATATTATGCATTGTAGGAAATACAAAAATATGATCAAACAGTTACTTTGGTTGAGATAGAAAAAGAAAATGAACAAGTAACTAAGGATCAAACAATTGGAAATGTGCAACAATCTACTTCAACTGAAAAAATAGAATCTCAATTGGTATGTATACACAACAAATGTGTAGCCCTTTAAATTAAGAGTTTGTTACTTGTCTAATATCATACATTACAGAAAAAACCAAAACAATAGGTTAAGAATCAAAAAACTGATAAAGCAGTTACTTCGATTGAAAATGAACCAGTAACGGAGAAACAAAGTTCTACAATTGGTTTATAATCTATATTGGTACGTACATAAAAGAACTCTGAAGTACTTTGTATCAATTATTATTGTTTTTTATTTTTTCCTTAGTTAACAACATTGTGCATTATAGGAAATAAATGAACAACAACAACCAATGAAAAGAAGAAAACTATGTAAAATAGCAGATAAAAATGTGCCTGATCAATATCAACAAGTTAATCGACCCATAACATCTACTGAGGTCATATTACAACTTACAATACCTGTCCCAGATGTCAAATTCATAGATGTAGATAGATATAATCTCATGTGGCAAGTGGATCCAAAATTATGAAAGGCATACTTGTCTTGGAAGAGATAAAAAAACAACTCATGAACAGAGGACAGTAGTTTCCATAACTAGAAAGAAAGAATTTTTCAAAAAGCTTGAAGAAAACACATGGATACTAGAAGAAGTAAGTACTCTTTCCCAATTTCATTTTATATATAAAACTACACAATTGAGTACAATATACTTTATCTAACCAAACAATAGTTTATATATAATACACAATCGCTTAGTAAGGAAAAGAATGTTGTAAACGATCACTTTTATTTGCTAAATTATGGCTTAAACTATCGCTTCTATTCACTAAACGATCGTTTGATTTTTTTTTTGTAGACCATGGATTTGCTATTGCACCACTTGCAGAAAAAAAAATGTTGCATATCAAACAACTTTGCAAGTATACTTTTAGAGTACTAGATTCGGCGTTTATGGTAAGTTGTTATTCTTTATTTTTTTTTTCTATAGAAGTTAAACTGCATAATTATATTTTGACTAGATTTTTTTACTTGTTCTTCAAGACTGGAATCAATAAAGAACACTGCATAGTTTGGCAACAACTTTTTGATAATCATGTGCTGATAGCAGACAATAAGGAAGCTGAATGGACAGACACAATAGCACACTTAGCACTATGGACAGAACCAGATTTGGATTAGTATTTTAATTCAGCTCTTGGTGATTTCCAAGATAAAGAAGGGTGGGGAGATGTCAACTACGTGATTAGCTGCATCAACATAAAAGGACACTGGTTGGCTGTTGTAGCTGATATGAGGAAATACAAGATCTACGTGTTTGACTCAATGCCAAAATATGTTAAACAAAAACTTATTGATGAAGCTCTTGAAATGCCTGCACGATGCATCCCCTCACTGGCAATTGCAATTGGAATGAATATCCATTCAAAACGTTTCAAATATGGCCCTTGAAAAGTAGTGAGATCGAATACAACGTTATAAAAAGGTCGTTCATTAGATTGCGAGATTTTTTGTACCAAATTTATTGAATGCCTTGTAACAAATACTGACCATGATTGTTTCACTATGGATAACATGGAACTGTTTAGACAACAATATGTACTAGAACTTTGGACAAATAAATTCTTTTGGTAAATAAATGTATATTCGGTTCATGTACATGTCCAGTTTTTACTTTTAAATTTTAATAAACTTTTGATTGAATGTTTGTATTCGTTTAGATAGATATCACAAAACAATTTAAAGATATAAAAACATTCGTGTAGAGAAATGTAAAAGATCGTGCATATATCTTTAAGCGATTGTTTAGTAAAGTCTAAACGATCTTCTTAATACACATAAACAATATTAAGCTATCGTTTATATATACCACATTAATATCTAAACGATCGCGAATTTTTCGATTAATCTAAACGATCATGTAAAATATCATGGACCACCATGCACTTAAGTGAAACTGATTTTCTAAACGTACATGTGAAGAATATTAAGCGATCGTTTATATGTATCACAGTAATATAAAAGATCGTGCATATATCTTTAAGCGATCGTTTAGTAAAGTCTAAACGATCTTCTTAATACACATAAAAAACATTAAGTGATCGTTTATATATACTACATTAATATCTAAACGATTGCGAATTTTCCTATTAATCTAAACGATCATGTAATATTTAATATCATAGACCACCATGCACTTAAGTCAAACCGATTTCCTAAACGTACAAGTGAAAAATATTAAATCATCTTTTATATGTATCACACTAATGTCTAAACGATATTAACTCTCTATCAAATTTAATATCAAACGTGTATACATAATAATGAAAGAGAGCGAGTACGCATTTTCATTAATTGTTCAAACCTTGCCTTGCTTACAAGTCTTACTATTATGTTCTTTACGATTACAATTGGAACATCTGGTTAAACTACTAAATTTGCCAACAGATGGAATTCTTTGTTTTCTTGGTCTTCCAATCTGCCGTTTAAAGACTGGAGATAATTTTTCATGACAGAATCTACAACTCTCCAATCAAAATGAGATCCAACAGGTTGAATACAACCATTGTATGTTGCTAATAGTGTTTCTCTATAATAAAGCTCAGATACATATGAATAGGTATCTAAATTAAGCATTTGTAGAACAGCAAGAGTATGTGCACAAGGAATTTCTTCAACATCCCTTACTCAGCAACTGCAACATCCCACATTTAACTTCACAATAAACTGTTGATTTCCATCCGTTACTTGGTATTCAATCGTACTTATTGGATCAACCTAATACATAACACAAATAAGAACAATTAATAAATAATAAGAAATAGATTTCAATCTCTGTATACATTAGATATATATATATAGATATCAATCTATCAGTGTTTATCTGAGACATGAACAGATAAATTGCTATCTTTATCTATCGGATAGACAAAGATAGCAATCTATCTCTAACCGTTCGAGATAAAAAAAATCTTACTAATAATCTTCTCAACTTTTCATGTTCTAAACGCAGAACGTTCTCAGCCCAAGAAGTCAAATGACTCTTCATTATAGAAGCAGCTTTACTTCGTTCATAAAATCACTTTTGCAATACATCCCTAATTGAACAAAGCATCGTAGCCACAGGTAGTTCTCTAAGATCTTTAAACACTGAATTTACACTTTCTGCATAATTTGGATTCATCATTCTATACCTTCGTCTACGTGAATATGCCCGAGACCACTTTTCAAAACCAACACTACTAAGATAATATCTGATATTTGAACAATTAGACTTCATGCATCTCATGTGGTATTCAAATTCTTTAACAGTGTAGGCATAAGCACGACTAAAGAAATACTTATCAAGTAGTGGATTCTTAAAATGGAGTTTCAAGTTACTTAAAATTTGTTTTGTGCACACACAATACTCAACATTAAGAAACACTTTTAAAACTCCTTTGGGGATGCTAAGATGTCTACCAGAAACAATGACTAAATTAGCCCGCTCTGAAAAACTACCTCGTATCTTCTCAAAAAACCATGTCCATGATACATCATTTTCAGAATCTACAATGGCAAAAGAAAGAGGGAAGATTTGATTGTTACCATCTTGTGATAAGGCTGTTAATAGGATGCCACCAAACTTACATTTCAAAAATGTTCCATCAACAAAAATAAGTCTACAGTATTTCCACCCCTCAATTGATGCACCAAAAACCATAAAGCAAAACTTGAAATGACCACTATCATCCATTTCTAAAGCAGTGCATGTACCTATAGTAATTAAAAACACATTTCTATAAGCACAAACAAAAAAAAAACAGAAAGAATATGAAAGATGCTAATACTGGTCTATCTAGATAGACTATGATATTAGTCTATCCACATCTATCTGCAAATGAATTTAAATTTGATATACAAAATTAATCATACCTGGGTTAGATTCAACCAATTTATCAAAGAATCTTGTAATCAATGCATACGATTCAACTCTATCACCATGTAATATCTTTACCATATGTTCTTTCGCCCTCCAAGCTTTTTGGTAACTTATATTAACTCCAAGATTTGTACGAGCCTTATGCACAATCTCTTTAGGAATGGAATGATCAGTAGACATGAATCTAAAATCATCTATAAAAAAATTGCCAATTACTGTTGAAGATGCTTGCATGTGAGAACTTTAGGCAGTACTCAATGAACAATCATGGTTAGAAGTGTATTTTCGTAGCATACACAAATCACTCTTCTTATAACGAGATGTCCCTACATATTATTTGCAACCTTCTTACAGACATCTAAATTCAAAAGACCTCAAATTTGTTACTGTAGTCCTAAATTGGAAGTTGTTCTTCACTACTATTATGCAAAAACACTTTGAAAGCACTTCTTTACTTTCAAATAAACTTTTTTTCTTCAAATCAGAATAATAAGAGATATCTTTATAACTTCATCATTTGAAACAGAAGAAGAAAAACCTATATTCAATGACATATCAACATTCTCCCATACACTACTAGATGAAGAAGACATTCTCAAACAGTTAACACTTACATGGGTAACTAATGAATGTTTACTAGTTGCATCTTTAGCAAAAGCTAAATACCAAGCAACTTCATTGTCCTTCTTTATTGGCACCATAGTTTGAACATTACTTTTACCAAAATCAAGTAAAACAGATAATTCTATTGATTCATCCAATTCAAGTTGTTCACATGTCAAAGCAACCAAAGAATTAAAGCTAACTCGCATAGCTACCAAAATTCTGGACACTGAGTAATTCTCATAAACATTTCAGCCATTCCATTGACCTCCATAAAAACCAACAATAGGAATAGACATTCTAATTTGGAAAAAAAAATAATGAACTATTTAGATGTAATAAGAGAATACTAAACAATCGTGCAAAGAAGTTAATAAATACTAAACGATCATTTAACACCAATAGATGATCGTATATAATAAATTAAATCATCGTATAGAGTTTGATACATGATCATTTAAAGATGTTGATCGTTTAAACCATCGTATTGAATTTGATACACGATCGTTTAAAGACGCTGATCGTTTAAACCATCGTATTAAATTTGATACATGATCGTTTAAAGATGCTAATCGTTTAAACCATCATATTAAATTTGATACACGATTGTTTAAAGACACTGATCATTTTAACCATCGTATTGATTTTGATACACGATCGTTTAAAGACATTGATCATACAAAATATTAAAAAAATTTGTGTTCATAAAAGATGAATGATCGTGTTCAAGATGAACGATCGTGTTCATATAGCAAAACGATCATCTGTATATTGCTAAACGTTGATGTTGATAGAGGTAAACGATCAAGTAATTCAATGAAAATTATCGTGAAAAACTTCAAACTATCGATCTTCATAATGAAATACACAATTCTTACAGTGATTCTCAAAAGTTCAAAACGAAAAAAAAAATCTTTAAATTCTTACAAACAACAAAAAACAAAAACAACATTCATACTGAAATATAAATTCTTAAATCGATGTAAACAGTAATCAAAATCTTCAACGATATTCATAACCAAATATAGGATGTCTTATAGTAATATCTACATATTCTAAACATTCTATCTTCACGCCAAAATATATAATTCAAAATGAAATTTTATAATCAACTAAATAGTTCAAAGAAAAAACAATATTTAGAATACTTACCAAAACCAAAATCACTGAGATGATATTAACAGAGCAATATAGACGATCTTGATTGTCCAAGATGATAAGAAGAGAAATGATGCTATCAAAGATGATGGATATGAGAGCGAATGTTGTCGAAAATTACGAAAAAGGCAAAGAATGATCAAGATGAAAGATATATAAAAGACGAGATGAATAACTCGAAAACGACAATTGTGAAAAAATCGGAAAGAAGAAGAACATCATATTTGAAAGATCGTTATAAAAGATTAAGGGCAAATAAGAAATTCTGAAAAATAATTTGCCTTAATAGGATTGTTATACGGGCCGTAAATAGTTTACAGTTTTGTTACATTTAAGTTGTTTAAGGACATCTTTTATACTTTTAAAAGTTCAATGAGTTTTTTTTTAAAACAAAGTACTATAGCTTTCCATCCAAAACTAACGGTATGGATTTCTTCTTCTTCTTTTAATTTATTAAACTCTGAAGGCATTTTCTAACTAACGATATTTGTTTCCATATAAAATTAATCGTTTCTGGGCTTCTTCTTCTTCTTTTTCCTTTTTAACTCTTTTCAAAAGATTGGAGACATCTTTTAAACTTTTCAAAATTTAGTAGTATTTTCTACCGGTCAAGTACATTTTTTTTTTGTAATTTAGCCAAAGTTTTATTCTTTATTAAAAAAATAATAGCAAGGTTATATTACAAGTTCACTCATCAAACTTCAATGTCAAATAAACTTTTCAACTTTAAAATATATTAAATATATCCTAAAACTAATGATTATGTATCCAGCTAAAAAGTGTTATATAAATAATATCATACGAAAACAAATAAAAAAATGCATGACTATATATATATAGAGAGAGAGAGAGAATGGAAATTACGAGTCTAACAAATTCATATTGTCTCATTTAGATAAATTTATTTACCTTAATGTTCGTGTTTCATGAGTGATTATCTCCTACAAAGGAACAAGTTATTTTCCTTAATAGATACAACAACTCATCCACAAGAACCAATAATGAATGGTCTTTCCTAATTACAAACTTTTTGTAGTCATTCAAATAGTCATGGTCTCTTCTTCAAGTTGGTTGTTAATTATGCAAAGACATGTGTTGCGACGTGATCGCGACGCAGAGCGGCAGAAGTACTCAGTCATTTAATCTTTAATAAATAAAAGGTTCGGAGTCGCCACCAATCATATTAAGGTGTGATTGGTCACAAAAAAAATTGATCTACATAAATTCAAATTTAAGGTTCCGGAGTCAATTGTGTGTAGGGAAGCTGTTAGCACCCTACAACACCCATAAAAATGGTTACCAAAATTTATCTTTTAAACTAAATTAAAGAGGTTCACAAAACTAAATTTTCTATTTGGTTTTTTTAAGTGTCTCATGGTTATCAATTCACATCCAACACTATAAGAAAACGGAGGATTCCCGATGCCAACAAAGACGTCGACATAAAGAATGTCGGAAATAAGTGTATTCTCGACGCTATGAACACTGCGTCGGGAGAGGCAAATACACTTTTTCCCGATGCATCAAACACGCGTCGGCCACGTGACGTCGGGAAAAGGTCAAATTAATTTGAAAAACACCTTATTCCCGACGTCGTGCACAGTGCATCGAGAACGACGTCGGGAATAGGGGTTTCCTCGACGCATAGTAACACATCGAGAAAACCGTTTAATGAGCATCAGGAATCCCCTTTTTTCCGACGCTTTTTGGAGATTTCCTGACGCCGCTCGACGGCATCGGGAAATCCCCTTTATAATCGTTTTAGTTCTGTAAAATACAGAATTGAAACCGAGAGGGGAAGAGGGAGAAGATCAAAGCACTTCCGTCTTTCGTCATCATTGCCGTTGCCGTCCCTTACTGCCGTTCCGCCGCCATCTGCCACTTTAGGTAAGTGGAAAATTAAAATTTGTTTAGTTTAAATTTATGTTTTAGGGTTTTTTTTAGGAGAATTGTTTTAGAATTTTCTTTTGGAATAGATTTTTGTTTGTTAAATGTATTTTTGTATAGAATGTGTGTAATTTGTGGTTGAATTTAAATTTGAATGGTTTAGGGTTAATGATTTATAGTTAGGGGGTTAATATAGTTAAATTCAAATTTGAATGGTTTAGGGTTTAGGGTTTATAGTTAAATCGAAAATTGAATTGAGGGGGGAGGGGGGGGGGGGGAGGGAAGGGGGGTTTATAGTTAAATTGAAAATTGAATTCGGGCAAGAGGGTTTATAGTTAAATTGAAAATTTAGTTAAATTAAAAATTGAATTGGGAGAGAGAGTTTATAGTTGAATTGAAAATTGAAATTAGAGGGGGGGGGAGATTTATAGTTAAATTGAAAATTGAATTGGAGGAGGGGGGTTTAGGTTAAATTGAAAATTGATTTTTTTTTTTTTTTTTGAGGGGGGGGGGGGGGGATTATGGTTGCATTCAAATTTGTAAGGGGTTATGGTTGAATTCAAATTTGAATGAGGGAGTTATGGTTACATTCAAATTTGGAGGGGGGTTTATGTTTTGAATTGAAAATGTAATATGTGTGTTAAGATTTGTTTTGGCTATCCTGCAATTATGGTAGTCTGTTTGTGTTGAATATTTTTATTGTTGATTTGAGATGGCTATCCTGCAGTTATGGTAGCTTTTTTGTTTTGAATTTGTTTATGTTTGGGATGGCTATCCTACAATTATGGTAGCCTTTTTTTGTTTTGAATTTGCTTCTGTTTGGGATGGTTTCAAGGGGTGGTAGTAGGATAGCTTGAAGTATTTTGTTGTTAATAATTAGGTTGTGTTGGCTATCCTGCAGTTATGGTAACCTCTGTAGTTTGGAGGGGTTTGTAGGATGCAAAGATTTTGAAGTATTTTATTGTTAATAATTAGGTTGTGTTGGCTATCCTGCAATTATGGTAGCCTCTGTAGTTTGGATGGGTTTGTAGGATGCCAAGATTTTGAAATATTTTGTTGTTAATAATTAGGTTGTGTTGGTTATCCTGCAGTTATGGTAGCCTCTATAGTTTGAAGTTAGTTATTGAAAAATAGTAAAAATTCAGGGGAGTAAGTTATGGATGTGAGAGAGTGAGAGAGATATGTTTCTAATCAAACCTATTTACGTTTTAGGGACTTAAACGATGGATAAGGGTTGGATGAAACTTAGAAATAAGTTCTCCCTTGAGTGTAGACATGGAGTGACCTAATTTTTAGAATTTGCCAAGTTTCACGTTGATGCTTATGGACGATTAAGGTGTCCATGCAAGAGATGTTTGAATTTAAATTGGAGCTCATTAGAGGGTGTTGAACGATATCTACTGACTATTGAAATATCCCCCTACTACACATAATGGGTGTATCATGGAGAGTCATTAAGCTCTAAAGGTACAGAAAACTTTGAGTAAGGAACTAGTAGTAATCATTTTGATGAAGGAACTAGTAATAGGCAATTTAATGAAGAAGGTGATAGCTTTAGTATGCTAAATGATTTACAAGCCCCTATTGAACATGAAAAGGAAATAGAGGAATTTCGTTTGGAAGATGAAATGCCGATGAATGTTGGGGTAGATATAGATGAAGATAGAACAAATAATATATTTCAGAACTTATTGAATCAAACACGTAATGAGTTGTACCCCGGTTGTTCTGAATTTTCGTCGTTGAATTTTTTGGTTAAGTTGATGCATGTGAAAGTTCTAAATGGTTGGCGTAACAAGTTGTTCGACATGTTGTTAGAACTCTAATTAAGAGCAGCGTTTCCAATGTGTAATAGTACTATTCCTAGTTCATTATATGAAGCAAAACGAAAACTTTGTGACTTGGGCTTGGGATACGAGACTATTCACGCCTGCAAGTATGACTGTGTATTGTATTGAGCATCGTGAGTACCCTCGTCTCTTGTAGTGCAAGAAAAAAAAAACTAAACATGAATTGATAATTATATGGGTGGTATGAGAGTCGTTAGAAAAATGAAATTTATTTTTTGTTTAAAATGATGATTTTTTTTATTTACCTCAAGAATATTAAAATATCGAACTTTGATATTTTGATCTCCATCATAGGCATTTAATGGGAAATTTCGTGTATCTAAAGAATTAATGAATTCTAAAGAAAACATTACTCAATCCCATTTTAAAATATAAAATTGTTAATATATTTTGTTTAAAAATAATTTACTGATTAATTTTTAAAAAATGAGAAATTTCATGTATTTATGGAATTTAAATCATAAAATCCATAAATGAATAATACTTCTTTCTCGTCTCAAAATTTTTATATTCATATGACAAAAAAACAAATGAATATTTTCATACATTTTGCAATTGATGATAAATAATAATAATAATAATAATAATAATAATAATAATATAAAATTATTATTATTATTAGGAAATTAATAGAAGAAATACATGTTGGGAAATAATACAGTTAGCGTAGACGTACAAGGCAGATTAGCAAATGATTTGGTGAATAATACAACAAACAATATATGTTACCAAATAATACAAGTTGGAAATAATATATACATGTTGGAAAATAATATATTGAAAATAATATACTATATTGGAAATAATATACAAGTTAAGAAATAATGTTTGAGAAATAAATAATATGCAGGTGGTGAAATAAATATTCTGCCTTGCAACAAGTCTAATCAATTAATAAATAAACAGTAAACAAAATTAACAACAACCAAATTAAACCCTAAATCTAATAAATTTAAATTAAATGGCTTAAACCTAACAAATACCTAAATCAATTGGCCTAAACCACATACATTTGATGCACAATACATTCAATTGGCCTAAACTTAACAAAGTTAAAACACAGTAAAAGAAAGTAAAGCAGAGACAAAATTTGATGCTACAATACATTAAAATAAACCTAACAAAATTAAAACGTAAAGTATCTCACAAAGTAGAAACATAATAGACATAATTTGATGCAACAATATTCGATTGTCTAAACCTGACAAAATTAAAACACAATAAAGTAAAGTGAAATTTGATGCATCAATACATTCAAATGACCTAAACCTAACAAAATTGAAACCAGTAAAATAATGACCTAAACCTAACAAAATTGAAACCAGTAAAATAAAGCATAGGCAGAATTTGACGCAACAATACATTCAAATTGTTTAAACTTAACAAAATTAACACACTCTAAACCTAACAAGATTAAAAAGTAAAGTAGGTAAAATTTAATGCATCAATACATTCAAATGACCTAAACCTAACAAAATTGAAACCAAAATTTGATGCAACAATATATTCAACCGACCTAACCTAACAAAATTAAAGGCACTGTAAAATCAATTCAACGAATTAAAAACAAAAGCAATATTGAAAAAAATCCACATTATAATCAAAAGGGAAAGGAAGGGAAAAAAACTTACCTTTCAAATTAAATTAGCAGAATAGTTTTTTCGCTTTTTTTTTAACCCTTTCAATTGATCTCCTCTTCTGACCTCCCACAAAAAAGAAATAAATGTGACGTAACTCAAAAAAGAAATCAATCTAAGTACCTTCCAAGAAAATCTCCTCTTTTTCTCATTTTTCTTTTTCTCTTAAAGGAACTGAATGAGATGGTAGTTTTTTTAGACCGCTAAGAAGAAGGCAGAATCGTATTTTGATAGTGGAGAAGGTGGGGAGAATCGTGAAGAGGGAGAGGGAAAAAAATCATGGGACTTGTGGAGGGAGTGGTTGAGGGAAAATAATAGAGAGGAGACGCAGTATTCATTTGTTGTTTTTTTGTTTTTTATTTTTTTCAGAAAAAATTAAATTCAAATTCAAATCAAATTATTTTTTAAAAATAAAGTAATAAAATAAAATAAATATAAAAAATAAAAATAAATGGTCAAAATATGGTATCTACAACATAGTTATGTTCATTTATGGAAGAATGAAACTATACCCAAATGACCACACAACATTTAATCTAACAAGTCCAAAACTTAAGAAAAATGTTGAATAAGTCTTAAACTTTTCATTTTGTAACCAATAATTTGACTTTTTTTATTTTGTGTCTAATAAATCTTGAACTTATTTAATTTTGTTAATTCATGAAACTAATTGAGCTCAAAATGGACATAGCAATGTTTTAATTTATTAGGTACAAAAGTTAATTTTATGTGTTAAAATTCTAGAGAACTATCAAACATCTAACTTAAATTAAACTTTAAAGACTAAAATATGAATATAATCCAACCTAATAATAATAATCATTTTTATGATTTCATGGTTTTGTAAAGAAATAAAAAAATTATACATATATTTTTTTTTAATAAAAGATACATGGATCGGTCAGCATGTGTATCCAGACAACTCCACTAAGTAAACATTTCATAGTACTTTCATCATCCTGCTTCATTACTATCGAAAGAATCCTTACATAAAGCAAGGAGAGCAGAAAAAAAGGTTAGAGAAAAAATTATACAATATAAGCAACAATCTTCGCTTGTTCATATATAAAAATATCATTTAATATTATTACAATTGGTTTAATTTAACTTCATATGATTTTAAATATCTATATTTTTAGTCTCTGTTATTGAATTTAGTCTCTACGTGTCTCCCTTATTGTTGATTTTTTTGATAAATTTTTCATTCTATAGCTATTAGTACTATAAATTTTGAAACATATGTTATTGTATTTTTTAACCTATTTTAATTAAAAATAAATAACTTCAAACGATTAAAATTAAGTCAACGATTTTTAGAAAATAATGAGATTAAAATTTAATATATAAAAAAGTAGAGATTATATATACAAAGAGGTATGTATATTGACTAAAATTAAACAAACTTCAAAATGCTAAGTTGAAAACGACACTCTTAACTAAATGAAAATTCTTTTCACACATTATTTAATTCGAAATATCAAAAATTATTGAGCATTTATAAAATATTTAATTTATGGTAATTCAGCCGTCTATGTGTTCTGAGAAGGATTGATTGATAATCTAACATAAGGGCTTATTATAAGGGTAGTGAACACAAATTACATAAATTTAGAGGACTGAACAAAAAAGATATAAATTAAGGGGGGAAAAGAGTGCAAAAATAGAAAATAGAATTAAATATATGGGTTTAAAAGAAAGAAAAGAAAGAAAAAAAAAGGAAGGAAAAACTTAGATGGCAGAATCTTGTAATAGGAGAACCCGTGAATAAGGAGTGACCCACACCCAGCTATTTCTATATATATATTTATAAGATAAAAGAATTTTGATTTAATTTTTTTTAAAATAAAAATAAAGAAATTGAAGAGTTAAAAAAGGTAAAAAGAAAAATAAAAGAAATTAGGAGTGAAAAATAGGGTTTTAGGAAGTTGATGAGTGAAAATATGTTGATGTGCATTCCAATTTCTCTTTCTTTTTCTCTCCAAAAAGGTAACTGTTACAAGAGATTGGCAGAGAATCTAGGGTTGGTTTTTTTGTAAATTATTATCTCTACTTTTCTTTATACCCATCTCTTAATTTTATTTTTTAATTACCATTGATTTACTAACAATATAATTTGGAACACACATGAGTGTGTGTGTGATCATAAATTTTAGCTTCAAAGGGTTTGTTTATTACTATTTCTATTGTTTAAAGTATTAGTAATTGATATCGTTTAATTTAAAATTTCAATTAAACATCAAGCTAGTCTTGTTAATGCGTTCGACTAAGGTGTGAATTAACCTCTCTTTGTTTACTTTTTTCATCACTTTCCTACATAATAAAACGTGTATACTTCGCTCTTTAATTATCTTTTGTGATCCATCGTAAATTTGAATATCGTATAAAGTATATTATATATAAAAAGATAATACTAGGTTTTTTAAATGATTTTATACGGTAATGAAATAAGTGAAAAATTAGTTATCATCAACGACGGTAGATTTGGTCATGATTTTGAGATACTAAATCATAAATAGTGTAAGTTAGAAAGTTAAAGCAAGAGTTTTGCCTCTTTTCACGTCTAAGATATAAATTAATTATTATCTAAATATGCTCATGTCGGTAACTTTGTGCATAAAGAAAATACTTCTTAATTCTTCTAAATTGTAAAATATAAAATTAACGCGTTGATTTTTAATGTTACAATAATCTTAATTTTTGCACTAATCTTAATTTCAACTTATCTTAAAAACAACGTATGAATATGCAATAAATTTTTTTGAAATAGAAAAGCTTATGAGAAAAATGAAATCAATCTATATCTCACTTCTCTAATAAACAACAACCTTTGACAATGGGACAAAAGCCATTTCCCATCCCAACAAAGGATAATGTTTCGTACTATAACCAAACACATACAGATAACAAAAGTGTTTTTTTTTTTAATGGAGAATATTTTTTTTGAAAGGCTCTTTCTTTCTCTCTCTCTCTTTTTTTTTTTTTTTCCTTTTTTCCCCTAAGGTAAGTTACGTGCGTAGATTGGGATTTCTTCTTCTTCTTCTTCTTCTTCTTCTTTTTTCATATATACACATTAAAAGGTGAATAAATGAAGCATAAATCTCATCTTATAAAAAACAAAAGACAAAGAAATAAAGAAGATTGGGGAATATCCCCTAAAAAGTCCTACAAATGAAATATCAAAGAAATTAATTCACACATAGGATTCTTGAGGATATATAAGGGCAACCATAAGATATAGAAAAATAATATAATGGGTCCCTTTTAGCAAACACAAAACAGAATCCTTTGAAATCTTTATTTCTTCACATAATCTCTTCTAAATTTGCATGTTCTTTGCCATGTTTTAGGCCATGCATGCAATTAGGAGGGAGAGAGAGAGAGAGGGAAAAAAACCACTTTGAATTTGGCTTAACGCGAAAAGACAACCCTACCCTTTGATAAAGATGGAAATTGAGCACAACTTTGGGCATGTGTGGTAAATGGAGGAGGGGGTAAAATGGAGAACTTGTGTGGTTAAAATAGTCCAATTTGCCTTTAGATTTAGGTTTGGAATAAAGAAAGTTGAGAAAAGGAAAGAAGAAGAGGAGGCCTGCAATCCTCCCTCCTTGGTGGGGTTAGCTCCATTGCTTTCACTACTACATTCCCTTTTAAATTTTTCTTCATAATATCTATCTATATATATATATATATATATATATATATATATATATATATATATTAAAATATTATTTTAATTGGTTTATTACAACACTTAATTTTATTTAATTTAGTCGTTTTAATTTAAATTGTCCAATTTTAGTCCATGAGTTTTTAATAAATCTTAAATTTAAGGTAATTACTAGTCTATTATAGTTGAATTTTTTAAATTTAATTGTATGTTATCTATTAGCATTTATAACTTTTGAAAAAAAATATTCTTATTTTGTATTTTATCGTGTAAAACCAATTTTTGTAGACAACAACATTAAAAAAACTAAACTGAAAGTACAATTATTAAAATATAGTCATTATACGTAAATATTTTTATTGAATATTTAATTAAAGAGATTGAGGAAAAAAATTAAAAATCCAATATTACCCCAAAAAGAGAGAGAATAATTGTGTATATAGGAGAAAGTAGGATATGCATATTTCACCTCAAAATGATTGCAATGGGGAGTTGGACTTTTGGGAGATGAAACCTAATGAAAATAAAATGATTTCATATGAAAAGTAAAAAGCTCAAAGAGAGACGAGTTAAAAGGGATTAGGGTTATAGAGTAAAAGAAAATGATAAGATTGTAAAGATAATATAATTATTGATATCATTAAAGAAATAGTGTCAAAGGGGAAAGAAAAAAGGTATAATGATCTTTGAAGAGTGAAGTGAAGTGGGAGAGTCAATCAATGGATCAATCATGTTAGGTTTGTGGGGTTTTTATTGCGAAAAAAAGGGTTAAGAGAGAGTGCGAGTATTATTATAGGTATTTCCTTTGTCTTTCACACTTTTCATAAAATAAATGAAATCAAACAAAATTAAATCAAAGGTTTTGTTTGTAATACGAGAATCTCTTTCCATACAAATTCATGATACATACTATAATATATTTGAACTTTTCTCGTTCTTCAAATTACACACTCATTTTCGTACTATTATTGTAGTATTATGATAATTTCTCTCTCCTACTAATAAAAAAAGTTTTAATACTACGATAAATAGTATGAGAATATTTGTAAAAAGAAAAATGTATGAGATATTATTGTATGTAACACAAAAAATTTAGTTTTTGGATTCTACTTAGTGTACTAAATCACCTCAATTTTGTAATCATGCTATCTATTGTATTTCTTTAAATTGAATGAGTTTTCTAGTCTCTCTTTGTTACATTTGGTTAACTTTGAATTTTTCTCTTATCCTTCTAGATCATTTGAAATACATAATGTTAACTATATCTCAAGTTAGTTAAAATATTAACCGGATTCACTTATAATTAACTCCTCTACCTCCTCTAGTATATGGTTAAAAAAAGGGAAAATTTAGTTTCTTGACCTTCTTCCCTTTCTCTCTCCTTTTAATATTATCATTCTATTCAAATCAATATATACCCTTTTGAGTTTGGGTATTTTATTACAAGAACAAGACAAAAAGTGGCCAAAGTCATAAGGTTAAAAAAGAAAGAAAGAATTAATTATCAAAAGGAAATGGTTTTTAGTAGCTGGATTAATGAAAAAAAAAAAAAAAAAGGTAATCATCCTCATCAAGTGGCTTTGAGAAACCCCAAAAAAAAAAAGTTTTTTGAGAAACTTGGGTTAGGTCTTTTTGGGTTGAAGCTTTGCTATGCCATTCTTCACTTTCTCTACTCTCTCTCTCTCTCTCTCTCCTTTGAAGAATTTCTTTTTTCTTTTTTCTTTTTTCTTTTTAACTTTTTTAGTATTTTTATAGCCTTTTTCCCATTTGGGTCTCCTTTTTAATTCTCTCATTCTCTCCTCTTTCACTTCAATTTTCATCATCATCACTCTCTTTCTTCTTTCCATTATTTTTCTCTCCATTGAAGAAACCATATTATATGCCATTGATATTTCTCTTGAAAGAGCTCTCCTATATTCTTTGAGGGTTTTTGAAGAACAACAAGAGAGAGAAAGAGAGAGTGACTGATTTTGAAGTTTTTTGTTTTTGTTTTTTTAAATGGTATTCTCTTTGTTTTTCCTTTGAAACCAAAATTCTCATATGAGATGATGATGAAGGCTTTCAATCGTTGTTGTGGCTAATTCAATTGGATATTCCAAAGCCAAAGAGATTATCATTTAGGATTCTTTCCCTTTTTTCTTTTTTATGTTTTGGAACTTAGGCTTTTCTTGTATTAATATCTCTCTCTATTTCTCTATTTGTGAGAAAAGGGTTTGGATTTTAATACCAACAATACATAAGACTCTCTCAAACCCTAAAGAAACAAAAAATAAGAGATCAGATTGATTTATCAGTTTTTGGTATTTTTTGTTGTTTTCATCTTTGTTGGAGTTTTCTTGAAAGGCATTTCATTTCACCGCTCAAACACAAAAAAAAAAAAAAAAAAAAAAAAAAAAAGGATTTTTGGTAATATGTTTGCTGCAACAATGTCCAATTCAACTTCTTTGTCTGAAGAAGCTGCTAGTGTCTCTTCTACCACAAGAATCCACCCTGATTTCACTTCCTTAAACCCTCTCCTCCCATCCTTTTCTGATATTCATCACCCTCCACAAAAACCCAAGAAGAAACGGAGCCTCCCCGGTAACCCAGGTATGTCAAATTTCTCAATAATTAACGTTTCTGTATTTTGTTTTCTATTCTATAATAACAAAACAAGAAAATCTCAAATTTCAAAAAATAAGAAACAGTTACCAAAACCAGATGACTATGTTGTGTGCGTGTGTTTTTCTTTTTCAAGATTAACGATTTTGAGAATTGTTTGCAGACCCGGATGCAGAAGTGATAGCGCTTTCGCCGAAAACACTACTAGCAACAAATAGGTTTGTGTGTGAGATTTGCAACAAGGGTTTTCAAAGGGATCAAAATTTACAATTACATAGGAGAGGACACAACTTGCCATGGAAATTGAAGCAAAGAAACAACAAAGAAGTGAAGAAGAAAGCCTATGTTTGTCCAGAACCAAGTTGTGTTCATCATCATCCTTCAAGAGCCTTAGGAGATCTCACAGGAATTAAAAAACATTACTGCAGAAAACATGGTGAAAAGAAATGGAAATGTGATAAATGTTCCAAAGTTTATGCTGTTCAATCTGATTGGAAAGCTCACTCCAAAACTTGTGGCACTAGAGAATATAGATGTGATTGTGGAACCCTCTTCTCCAGGTATATAATTCCAACCTCCAATCTCGAGAGAAAATAATACATTTCAATTATTGTTGAGTTATGTTTGATACTCTACCCAAAAGGATTGGTCTTTTGTTTTGAATGGGAACTCTTTAATGTCTTTAATTTTGGCAAAATTTTCAAAAATTGATTTCATTATATCTTTTACTAAAACGGGTAACCCTACATTTCTTTGAGTTCTCATCCATTTTATGGGGTAAAATGGAGTTTTTAAATATATATTTAGTGTGTATGGTGTAGATTCATGAGAAATTTATGAAAACTTGGATTTTTAAAATGTTTTTCTTTTGTAGGGTTTCAACTTTGAATTAAGGGTTTGTGTGTGATTCATGAATTCTTTGATAGAAATTTGATATATATATATATATATATATATATATATATATATATATATATATATATATATATATATATATATATATATATATATATATATATATATATATATATATATTTTCAATTTCGAGATCCATAGTACCAACTTTCATGAGTAAAATTGGTGATTTTTGGACAGAAATTTGACTGAATTGATTGTGAAGAATTGGGATGAATGATGTTTAAGGATATTATGGATCCGTGACTTCTTTGTATTATTAATTATTTCGAGAGAGAGAGAGAGAGATATTGTGTTCATAATAATTATTTTACTTGCACACAGCTCTGAAATTCTGAACCCTTTCATCATTATGAAAACTGCAAGAAAATCTGATATTTCATCAGTTCCTGATTCCCTTTTTATTTATTTATATATATATATATATTTCGTTATTTGTCTCCTATTGATCTTATCTCTCTATTTTCTTTTTCTATTTTGATTCATAGAAGTAGAAAAGAGAAATACATTTAAAAAAAAAAAGATTTAGACAATAATTTTAGGGAGACTTGTTTTTGTGAATGAATGAAAAAATGAATACACAACCCAGTGTTCTTTGTTTGCATGCATGTACTACAGTACTACACTAAAGCAAAATCAATCAATAAATAAAATAAAAGTCTTCCAAAGCTTACTGATTTATGGGTTTTTTTTGGGCAGTCGTCTCTTTTGTTTTTGACCAAAAGAGAGTTTTTTTTTTCTTTTTCTTTTCTATTTTTTTTTTTTTCATTTAGGAACCATGTGTTTTGCTTTTTGAGTCAATGTGAGATTTTTATGAACATCGTATGAATCTTCTTGAGCTCTCTCCACAAAAGTCCCACCATATATATATATATATATATATATATATTTATTTATTTATATTTATGAAAAAGAAAAAACAACAATCTAATTTTGTTGAAACTATATCCATTTTCTTTTCATGCAATAACACAATTACTTTCCAACAAACATTTTTTTTTTTTTGGGTGGAAAATTGAATTGTCACATGAGAGATTTGATTATATATGTGTCTTTTTTCTTTTGCTTTTTTTTTTTTTAAACTTCAATTGTGTTTGGTGAAATCTCTCTAATCATTTGCATGGGTAATATATCATATATGTGTAGGAAGGATAGCTTCATAACCCATAGAGCTTTTTGTGATGCATTGGCTGAAGAGAGCGCAAGGCTTTCAGCTAATCAATTGGCGATGGCGGCTGCTGTAGCAGCGGCGGCCGCCGCCTCGGGTGCCACTGACATCAACATAAACTCGTCCTCGACCACCACCGCCGTGCAATCTCTTTTTCCTTATGGTAATCATCATCATCAATTCTTGAATTCATCATTGTCATCATTGCCAATGGCGTCGCAAACCCACGTGTCTTTAAACCCTTGGGACCATCCTCAAAACCCTAATAACCCTAATCACAACCTCCAAATCATTAAGCCAGAGGATTCAAATTCTCATCCTTCACATAATTCTCATAATTTTCACCAAATTCCAAATTTGCCCCTCTCCAATTCCTCCTCGTCCAACAACAACAACCATTTTGGTCTAATTCAAGAGCATCAACAACACCACCAACAACAGCAAAAGGCACCCTCATCGTCCACCTCTTCCATGATAACTTCACCATTTAGGAACCTCCACGTGTCAGTTCACCAAGGATCAAATGCTGCTACTTCAGCTCACCTATCAGCCACTGCCCTACTCCAAAAGGCAGCAACAGTTGGCGTTGGCGCTTCAAAATCCGGTCACCATCAGGCCGAGTCAGCGGGCCATATAACTCACTTCAACATGCCTAACATACCCGAGTTCGGCCAACCCAATCACATTGACTCACTGAGTCAACTTGATCCCGACTACGCCACGTGGCAGAAGACTGACCGGCTGACCAGGGACTTTCTCGGTCTGACTGGAGATGGGAACGGCGGTGCTGGTGGTGGATCCGCCGGTGATGGAGTGGTGCAGGTTAGCTTGAGCGTTAAGGATATGTTAACGTACGCAGGTGGATTGGAGATGTTTAAGCCTCACAACAACAACAACAACAATAGTAATAACAACAACAATAATAATAATAATTTTGGATATGGTGAGCCAGCTGCCAATGAAGCTTGGGGAGACTGTTGAATGAAACGCTGTCGTTTTTCACTAGAGAAAAAGAAATCTATATATATTAAAACAATTAATAGTCATTTTCCAATGTTTTTATTTCCAAATTCTCTCTCTGTCTCTTTCCCTCCTTTTTTTTTTCTTTTTTGTTTTTGAAGTTATTAAATATTAATTTTTTTATTTTTTTTTTAATTTTTTTTGTGTTTACTTTGATCGTGTTAACTTTTTGCAATTATTTCCCACCTTTTGTATTTATGTATATGTATGTTTTTTTTTTTTTTGTATGGCTTATTTTTAATCTCTATAGAAATTAAACTTTGTATGAAATTGATCATCTTGACTCCCTGAATCTTTTGTATTAAATGGCCTTTTGTAGTATGATAAGGTATAATGTCTATGGTATAACCATTGCATTTGACTCTTTGAGGATTCAATAACTTGAAATTAGTATTGAATACAACATAATCGAATCTACATATTTACGAGTACTAAATTGAATAACAGAGTTTCTCAAAAAAAAAAAAAAAAAAGAAAAAAGAAGAAGAAAAGAAAAATATCAATTTATACTCGTAATCTTTCAACTACTAATTGTGTCACTATAAACTTTAGAATTTGATGATTGTATCATTTTCACATAGTTTATCGAAATATTTTTTGTTTATAGAACAACTCAACGTGGAAATAACAATTGTATCAATTAAACTCATAAACTTTCACATATGAATTAATTATTTAGACTCTTTGATAAAATTTTCTTTAGAAGCCGTCTATGCACCTACTCTAATAATCACTTATGTACATTTAAAGAAGTTTACACACTTTTGAGAATAATTAAATTCATAGATAATTCTATGATGATTTTGTAAGGTAAATCATAAATGAAGGGTCTAAATCAATCTAACTCAGAAGATTTAGGAGTTTAATTTAAACCAGAATAATAATGTTTTGTGTCCTATTCTATCCTACATATGCTTCTAATTCAATTTTCATAATAAAACTTAGCAATATTTCATAATAAAAATAAGTAGCAAAAAGCTTTGATGGGAAATGGTGTAAAAAGTAATAGTAATAATAATAATAATAAATAATAAAAATAATAATAATAATAATAATAATATAAAATTATTTAAAAATATAGTAAAATTAAAGATTCTATCAACATATCTAGATACTAATAGACTTATATTAGTTTCTAAATTAAATCACTATTGTCATTTGATATAAATTAAAGATTTCAATCAGAGTATTTTGATAATAATAATTATTATTATTATTAGGATATGGAAAGGGAATGGAACTTGTGACGTAAAGATGGAAAACAAAATTGGAGAAATGATTGAAGATGTTTTATTTTGGATTAGGTTGAAACGATTGAGTATGATTTAGAATTGACAAAGAATGGTAGGTGGGGAGAGGTTATGATGTTAATTCAACTTAGACACCATTATTAAGGAATATATTATTATAATATTTTTTCCCATTTTTTCTATTAAAAAATAAAATAAGAATTAAGGTAATTTAATTTTTATTTGAAGGGAAAAAAATGGAAAGGAAAGGGAAACAAAATTATTAAAATTAGAACCGAAGATTGTTTTTTTTTTTTTTTTTTTCTTCCCGTGATAATGGAATGGTGGACCTACATGAAATCACGGAAAAGAATAGTACCATGCATTCAAATTACCATTATACCCTTCTTAATATGGTTTATTTCGGTCATGACCTCTTCAAAAGCTACTTCTCTCTTTTTTTTTTCTTAATATTTAATGGTTCATACGAGGTTGTGCTTTTTTCTTACGTTAAATCGTCTAATTCAGTAAAGTTATTTTACTTTTTTTTTTAAGGAATTAGCTTCTTTTCTATGTGTTTGATGAAATTGAGATTGCATCCAAATAATTGCTAGATACGATATGAAGAAGAATAAAGAAAAGAAAATTAACAAATTAGAACTTTGTTCAAGAAAGAAAAAATCGTTTTGATGTATTTGGGAAGGTGGGAATATGGAAATTGATTGATAGGAAAAAAAAGGTGTGTCAGCTTCAAATATTACAGGACACAGGAAATTTAGATTCATAACCAACCAATTGCCTGAATTTGAAACTTTCAAATGATTCAGGTGAATTTGTAAATGATAAAAGGTTGTTCTTTTTATTAATCTCATGGAAGTCCAAAGTCGACTATCTTTAGATCTTGGCTGAAGCATGCTATTGAGCATTAGCAACTATTACAAGCGAGATAATTTGAGTTCATCAGTTGCTTAAAGATTTTCACATTTCTGCATTATTGTCGACAATTGTTTACTGTGATAATCGAGCAACTATAACTATTGCTTTCAATTCGACTTTTTATGAAAGAAACAAAGAAATTAAAGATAACTGCCACTATGTAAGAGACGAAATTAATTATGGAATGCTCAAAGTTGTGAACAATGCGAACACTTGCATTTGGCTGATGTTTTTGGCAATTCTTACTACTTATTGCTGCTTTAAAAATTGTGGAATGTCATAAGGAGTTCTTGATGTTTTCACTCTAACTTGCGGGGATATGTTCACTTATTTAAATAAATGGATTTCAGTTAGTTTGTTGCAAGTATGTCTCCCTGTTAGTTATTAATTTATATAATATTTAATTATATAAGTTCAATAAAAAAGCATCTCTAACTCTTCTCTTAATTGTTGATGTTATTTGTAATACGATTTGGTCCCATAATTTTAGAAGTTTCAATTTATTCCCTCCTTAAAACGTCTTTGATCTTACCATATAGTTACTTCACATGATATATTTCCTTTTAAAGTGTGACATGTGTTCTTAAGATGGGATAGAAAGAGGTAATAAAGTTAGAGTCTAAAAAATCATACTTAATGAGAAAACTGTCGCAAGAACTAAATGAAAATGAAATATTTAAGAATGTTAGGAGACCACAAAAATCGAACATAAAATTCGAAAAGAATTTAAGTTTAGTTTGAGATTATGCAACTATTAAAATAACTAAATGACATCAATTGTGCCTCTACAGAAATCAACTTTCAGATTTATTAACTGTTTAGTTCTTTTTTTAGCTTTTAAAAATTAAAGTCTAAAGAATCTTTAGAGTAGATATCACAACAAGAGAAACAAACTAGATGTAGAAGAGATCTATAAACTTAATTTTTAAAAACCAAAATTAAATTACTACATAAGGTCATAATTTTTCAAAACTTATTTTTGTTTCTAAAATTTAGCTAAGAATACAATTTTTAGTGCTTAAGTGTATGAAAATCATGGTAAGAAAAAAACTGCATCAATATATCCAAAAACCAAAAAAACAAAAGATGAAGACTCAACCGTTTTTCTTTATTTTTCATTTTTGATATTTGAAAATTAAACCACTCGATTTCTTATCAAATTTTGCATCTTTCTCAATTAAAAAAAGATCGAATTCTTAATAAAAATCAGAAGAAAAAAGTAATAATAAAACTTTTTCTTTCTTAATTTTCAAAATTTAACTTGATATAATAATAAGAAATTTAAAGATGAAACTGACATTTATAAACTCAATTTTCAACAAGTAAGTTGGGTCTTAAAATTCAGCCGTGGAATAAACTAGAAATTTTGAAAAGTTTATTTAAGGAAACACCAAACGATTCTAAGAGACGAAAGGGTGATCTTGCCCAAATTCACACAGAGCTAGTCTTATCGAGTTGTCTCAATAGTTACAAGCCTCGAACAATCAAATCCCAAACCGAGCCAAAATGAAATGTGATATATGAGAATAGAAGAATATCATGTGGAGAGAGGGAAGGTGTCGGTGGTGGGAGCCATTTGGGTGTACTCTTTGAGAGCGACGAATGTGGTTTTACGGCCCCATTGCTCTTTAGGGGACCCCCAAACCCAGCATTTGTGCGATAGCGATGCCACTCTTTCCCACCTTCCAAATCCATTTTTTTTTTATCTTGAAAAAAAAATGTAAAACCATTTTTGTTCTTATGAAAATTGCTAATAGAACCCTTCCCTTTGTCTATAGCTAGGGGTTTCAAGAAATCATTGATGTTTGTTGAGTTGTCAAAAGAGAGTTTCAATTGTACCTATGGGGGCCTAAAAGGATTCCGTGTTCAAAGTTCTGAGTAAATTTGGCTAGCAAAATGAAGTTTTTACCTTTTACATCATAGTCTAGCATGTCCTTTTGTACTAAAAAAATAACAAAAACCCAATGTAGTAAGTGAATACGATAAATGAGTTTGATGGTGTGACATTTAATACTATGAAATATCACTTTTCAACGCATAAGTTGAAAAAAGTAGGTGTTAAAATCTTAAGAAAAAGATATTGAGTATCGAGCATTTGACTCAATACTAGTATGGTGCTTATCAATAGTCAAGTTAAGTTAGGAGGAAGTGAGGTTGATGGTGATGAAGTTGAAAATGACAAATTGAATGATTCATACACGAATACTTTCAGGCAATGCAAATTTTATACTTGGGTAAAGGATTTTAGGGCAAGAATGTTTGTGGGTTAGAATTTTGACAAAGAAACTAGGAAAAAAATTGACACAAAAATGTATTGATTTAGGTTGAGTTTTATAAGGTATTGGGCTAGAATTAATTCTATTTTGGAGCGACTTTGAGAGAAACATGGATTTTCTCTCACTGTTAATTAACGATGAACAAAGTAACTACGCATATCTTATAAAGAGTTTGAAGTCTCAATTTCTTTAAATGTGAGATTTTCGACAATACCTATCAATACAGTATCTCTTTAAGGTTACCATTCTTTTTCTTAGATTGAATATCTATTTGGACTTCATGTGCTAATACTATATTAGCTAATACTATATTAGAAAAATATGAGGTTTCATCACAAACTAATCGGTAAAGAAATGACCTATGTATCTTTTAGAGAGTGAGGTGTTTTTTCATTGTGGGGTCCTTGAGAAAGTGCAACCAACAATAAAAATTTTAAAAGGCATAAAAGTAAATTAGAGTTAAAAGAATGGAGCTAAAAAAGTAACTAAAGTCTTAATGTCAATGAAGAAGACCATGTTCGAAAAATCCAAATTTAGCCACCAAAGTTGGAAGTGGGAAAAACCAAATCAAACCAACCAATTCGTGCAACACTCAAATTATTTGTCCTATCAGAGATTCAACCTTATTTTACCATTACAATCATAGGCAAGAATTGGCAAAAGAAAATGGCAATAAGTTAGAAAAGAGAGGGAGACTCGAAGACCGTGGAAAATAGATGGGGAAGATAAACATTCTTTTTTCCATACCATGGGTGCAATTCGAGTTGAAAAGATCAAATCCCAAGAATTTCTTTTTCTTCACAACTTTTCTAGAGGTACTAAGAATTACTGGAAATATTTTAATAGAGTAGCCTTTTCTAAAGTCAGGAGGAGCAGTAAAATTTGGTTGCAAGTGCGAGTCTTTTTTTTTTTTTTCTTTGTTTGTTCTCTTAAAAAATAAAGGCAAACTAAGTTTGGTGTTATGTGAATTTGTGCCTCAGTGAGTGATGGTTTGTGGTGGTGGTCCGGGACTTAGGTACTGATGCAAACTAAAACCTAAAGGAAGAAAAAGAAAAGAAAAAGAAAAGAAAAGAAGGAAAAAAAAATTAAATTAAAGACAGTAAAGAAAAAATGTCAACGGGGATGAAAATGATACCAACAAAGAGCTCCGGAAGTTTGAATTGCAATTCTGTGGTGAGTCTTTTCTTTTGTAGTTGTTGTTGCTAAGAGAAGCCTTTATCAATTTCTGTGCATATTCCCCACATCACAACCTTTAGTAGGCAGCTTAACCTGTAATAACATCCCAATAATTGACTCTTAAACCTTGTCCTTCTCTGCTTTCTCATATAGTCTAGTCTACTGTTATCAGATCATCATTTCAATCATTGGTGCAGCAAAATATATATTCTTCAGCATGCTTCAAAAGAAATCATATACTTTACTTTAAAACAAAAAAAAGGGGGAGTCTTTTCTTTTTTCTTCTTTTTTCAATTATGGATACATTCTCATTCTATGGCTAGAGAAATTTCAATTCCAACAAAATACTTTGAGAAAATAGCATTGTAATTGTAAGGCTAGAAAAATTGACATAGGGAAAGATAACATAGAAATTAACAAGAGGTCAAATCAATTATGTGAATATATTATTTAATATACTCAAAGCCATGGTGATAATGCAAAGTGGTGCATCTACCTTTATATGATTCCTGCAGCCACTGTGTAAAAATGGAGTCAGCTTACTTTGAATATAAAAGAATTTATAAAAATGGTAAAGCTAATCAACTTAACCAAAGAAAAGGTTAGGATATTCACAGAGAAAAGACAGAGAGAGAGAGAGGAGGGAGAGACAAAAACACAGGGAGAGAGAGAGAGAGAGAAAGAATCTGGGGATTAATGAAAGGAGGGTTGGGCATTATGGCATATCCTAGCTTTTAGAAAGTATGTGCATGAGTTGCAGGATTAAGGTACAATATGCCATTTGCCTGGTAAAAAAGACTGCATCTTTTTTTATCTCCCATCTATGCTGCACAAACAGACAAAATCAAAAAGCTTCTATTCCCTCACCCCACCCCCTCTTCTTCTATTAAATTTACCTGCCCATGTCATCATCCATCAGGGAATCTCATCTCAACCACCTTTTCTTTTCCCTCTTTCCTTCCTTCCAATCTTGTTTATTTACAGACCCTTCTTTTCCAATGGCTTTTCTCTACTGCAGATCTCTATGTTACCCCCCCCCCCCCCCCCCCCCTCCTCCCCAATCTTTTCTCTAAAACCCATCTTGGAAATCCCCACTCTACAAGAAACGAATATTCATTACAAATTACATTCCCCATCTAACTCCCTCCACAATCCTCTTATTCGTTCTAATTAGGCCTATCATAATGGTTTTCCTATCCTTGTCGCCATCTTGGCAAAGTTCAGTTCACATACAGCCAGAAGAATAATCACGACATCATAGGGGTAAAAAGGGTCAAAGTAGGAGAGTAATTGAAAATAGGGTCATCGGTTGTGGATCCTAACGTACTTTTCGGTCTCATCTGTAGATAAACAGAAGCTCCTAGGCAAACTAATCACCAACTAAAGTATCAGGCAGGAGCATTAGGTTCTCACTTGCTGCATACGTCATTATTCCTAAATTACAATAGTTTAGTTCATTAACCTTGTTAACTAAAGGATTTTTTTAATAAGATAACTAAATGAATTTTATTTCCTTGGCTGGAAGAAATGGGGTAAATGTAAAAGTCCAGTCGCCCTTGGTTTACTTCGGCAAACTAGAAGATAAATGGAGGTATGGAAGTATAAAAATGAAGTATAAATGACATTGATTTTAAGCAACCTTTTATTTTCTTCCCTACGCAAATTTACAAAATAAAATAGAACTGAAAGAAATTACAAAGTAATGGCTAGAGTAGGTAAAGATTAATATTCTACATAGTTGTGGATAACTTATACGTAAAAGTACCAATTGAGGAAAAGCTTTAGAAAATGGATAGCATCGATATGCTGCAGAATCTGCAGGACCAATTTCTTTAAAGGACTTCCTCAAGTTCCCGGATTTGGCCCATTTAAGTTTACTCCCACATATTTATCCAGCACACTCTTGAACACCTGCCGCAGAAATTAAAGTAAAGTTTAATAACAATACCACAACAACATCAGAAAGTAAAGTTCCAAAGCGTTTTCAACAGCATATTCGTTGGTCATGCTTATTTATTAGGGAACACATAAAAGAAAGTAGAAATGAATAAGGTGGCTAGTTGCCTATTCTATGGCGATGAGAATAACAATGTTTTTTTTTTCAAAAAAAATAAAGGCAGATTGGAAATAAATATACTTTGCCTTCAAAACACCACACTGAAATGGCGTAATAAATTACAAAAATTAGACATCAGTAAGAGTATAGTTAGAAAACTATGGGCAGAGAACATGCACATTCTCTGAGATTCAAAATAAACAAAAGAAGTCAAATTCACGGAAGGGAACAAATATTTGAGATATTTAAAGTTGTGAGGAGAAAGCACTCTGGTTTAGGCAATTGATCAAACTGAAGCTCTTTCTTATTTTTAGAAAAGGAAACAGACCTCTTTATTGATAATAATAAAGCTCAAAACAGAAAAATAAATAAATAAACTGCTTCTTGTATTGAAAGTGAACAGTATAACAACCCAAAACACAGATTTGCAGTTCCTAGAAGGCAACATGACAATATAATATTGATTAGGATCTTTTCAATATAAACTTATATAACAGTATCCAAATCAAATTAATTGCCAAAGTAAAAGGCGGTTTGGGATGAGTAAATATGCTTTTCATTTTTCAAGGTTGCCTAGTAGCTACAAAGAAGTGGATATTTCACATGAACAAAAAAGCTGAGCACACAATTGCAGAGTGCCGTTTCCAATTGGTGGCCAACCAAATATATGGAGGATGACAACCATGTGAGAAGAGCTTTTGTTGTTATTCCACAAAGATTGCTTCGAGATCGATTACTATTACCGGCTACTTGTGTGCTCAGTACTATGTTCTGAGAAAAGAGAAAAAGAGGACAGAAGGCATATCCTCCCTATTATTTAAAACAAATTGCACAGAGCTATATCTATGGATATGATAAAAAGGGAAGATATCATGATTGAAGTAAAATAGAGGATAAATAAATAAAATAACTCAAGAAAAAAATATATATTGCTGTCAAATAGAGTTACAATGGACCTGACGGGCAAAAGACTCTTTCCTGTTTAGAATTGCATCCATCACAGCAAATTGATCATCAAATGAACTATAGAAAACTTCGTAGAATCTTTTCCTGAGATGAAAGAGATAAAAGACAAGAGTCAGATTTCTCCCTGAGCCTCCATAATAAGAGGAAAAAAGAAACTTCTTTTTTGTAACAATATAATTAACTGATCTTCCGCAGTGTTTCGTTGGTCCATCTGATCAAATTTTCGAGTAAGAACCTCTGCTCCAATTGGTGAAAGCAAGTGCAGTATAAGAGCCTCTAGAGTTCTTGGGAAGTTATTCTGGATTGAAAAGAAAGTAGTATAAGATGACAAGCTAAGGAAGAAACAAAGAATGGGGAAAGCAAAGAAAGAGGAACAATTCCGCACATCTATAACAGACTAAAACTAAAATGGTTTGACAACCAAAGAATATATTCACGCATCTATTACAATATTGAGAAGCCTTAGTTTATTAATTAGACTAGACAATAATTGGAATAGACTAATTTCCTCCATGCCTTCCACAAAAAACAATTTCAATCTTGTAAATGTAACAGAGAAGTGAAAAGAACTCACTGCCATGGTGAGAAGGACCTTCTGAAGAACGCATGGTTCCAAATTCCAAATAGAGATAGCTACTTGATCGTTCTCCAAGCTATTTAAACTAGTGAAATTCATACTCTCCTCCCCGTCTGCAGAACCATTTGTAGAACTAGATTGTAGGGCTCCAGTTTGATCAGAAACACTGACGTGGTCATGAACTAAAGTCATAAGCCCATGCAGAGCTCGGGCACTGCAAAGTTCAAGTTCATGAGAAAAAGTTTCTTCCCTTAGCTCTTTCTCCTTCAAATCCCCACCTTCAAATGCTTGACTCAAACATTGAACACCTTGATCTAGTAATTAATAATAAAGATCAATATACCAAATTGTCTCAGCCACCAAATTGTCTCAGCCACCAAATTTAAAATGTAATTTCTAAACTCTTTTCTCGCACTTTCAAGAGAGTTCAAAATACTATTGAAACATCTGGAGTGGGGAAGAGAACCTTACCCATCCCTTTGATACCCAATACGTCAGGCTCATGGCTCTTAGTTTCATCCATCTCAGCAAGAGAGCAAGGCACACGCAAAACTTCATTCTGTCCTTAATTTTAAGTGTGTCAAAACCAACTCTACGATTATAGCTTTTATCCAAAAAAGAAAAAAGAAAAAAAAATCATAATGAAAAGTTCATGAAGATAGAGTATTCAAACTCAGTCTATAAATTTTCATCATACGGTTAGTGAACATAGCTTGCAAGTTTTCAAAAACATAGGCCAGAATAGCTTCAGCTTAAGCACAATACTCTACGAGAAACCCTTTCTAGAAGCAACGGTCTCTCTTTGATTACAGTTATTTTAAATTCTTCAGAGCTTCATTGAGATTCTAGAAAATATGTCCATATATTGTACCCAATCTGGATACTCTTTACATCACACACAAAGGTCAATCTTCTGAAGCCCACAAGTATATGAATGGGCTGCACCCATGACTGAAGTGATGCAGTCTTCAAAATGTTAATTAATGCAATAATACATCATACACACTCTATTAGAAGTATCTGCCACAATAAAGGAATGAAAAATATATTCCAATGAGCTACAAGGGAAGATAAACTATAGTTACAAAATTAAGAATTTAATTTATACCAAATTAGAGATAGGTATATAAATGAAGATAGAAGAGACTGAGTATCATGTTCTTTATATGTAAGGATGCAAGAATTCTTTTCAAGCATATAGAACACATAATTGCCCAAATGATGTTTAGCCAAAGGACCGGTTTTTCCATCTAAAAGGTGTCCACCATAACTACATTCAAGAACATCTTGAGTTGTGCTTGTGTACATGGTAGAGAAATGCATTGTACTTCCCTTATACTACAAATTGGTGAATGGGTAAGCGGCTTTATTATATGGGTTTTCCAGCAGATTGCCACTTAACTTTATCCATAAGATATCCAAAATTTTCAATAAAGTCCCTGCCTAACAATTTGAGATCGAAAACAGTATTTTATACAAGTTATGTAACTATCCATTCTATCCTCAAAAGAGACAACCAGACTCTACTCAATCAAAAAATTTCAATTGGATTAGATGGGGTAGATAGTTGTGAGTTTTCTGCTTTTGAGGATAAGTTTTCTGTTGAGAATTAAGGTGAAGTTTTTGGTAATTTTTTTCAAAAGTCATAAGAAAGGGGGGTGTTTAAAGTCCCTTCTGCAAATCTTCCTCTATCTCCTAAAATTCTGCCACATCTCTCCTCCATCATTGAGATTTGTGGTTTGCAATTTTATGAAGCTACACATCATTCAGTTTAGGTTACCTCTTGAAATATTTTTCTAGTGATATAAAAGGAATGTTTTACCAAACTTGCATTAAATAATTGTGGAATTTCTGGATTTTGGTTGGTCTTTTGTGGAGCTCTTTGGAGGCCTTTTGTCGAAGTGATTTAAATTGGTTCAGAGCTTACATGGGAAAGATTTTTTATTGATACGCATATGTAAAAATTGGTTTGAGCTTTGGATAAGTATTTGCAGGGCTTGGTTACCGGTAGATTCTATTGATCCTTTTGAACCTGGTATTGGCAGCAGATTTTCAAGGTTCCTAGGATTGAGTTGATGGTTTTGTACTCAAATTTAACTAGTTATTGCAGATTTATATTACTTCCCATCTGTCCGGCCGATCTTTGGAATGCAGATTTTTTATCATGGTCCGTCTCTGTTGTCAATTTCTGCTATATCTTGTTTTATTTTCTTCCACATGTAATTTGAGTGTTAATCAACTCTTTTCATGTTATCAATGAAAAGTCCCGTTTCCTTTCTAAAAAATGGGAAGATATTTATAAGAAAAAAAAGTCAACTTCTAGAAAAATAATCTTTTTAAATGTCATGCCACCGTCTCCATCATTTCATGATACAATATTGATGATGTTAGTCAGTATGGATTTGATTTATAAAGAAAGATATATATCTAGAGGCTGTGGGTAATTTTTTTTTCTTTTAATTGAAAGGAAGTTTTGAGAATGAATGAAAGTATAAGACGTAGAGACAATTGAAATGGCATATTTAACCTTAAAATAGTTAGGAGAACCTTTCCCAAGAAATAAAGTCAAAAGTATTACTACATACCATTTCTCTGTCCATCAATCTTCGAATTACCAGAGTCGTCCAACAAGCAGAATTAGATAAGAAACAGAAATGCATCGGGTTAGTTTACCAAATGAAATTGTAAATTTAGGAAGCTAGAAACTAAAGTACCTTCTCAATATTCTACGCAAGTAATATGCATCCATGTGGTCTGACACGCTGGACATCATGTGGGATTGCCACCAAAAGTTAACAGCAATGGTTAACTCATCACTATCAACCTGATGAAACCTGTCGGAGAACACTGAAATATCTAACCCATATATATCAAAGAAAGTACAATAAACCAAATTTAGAGCAGGGCCTATTAGAATTGCAAAGAATGCAGTCTAGTGAGGGCAAAAAAACTAAACAAGATCTGCAGAGAATCAAGTGGCATCTATTTAAGTTAAATCAAAAGTTTAGTCCTTAAACTTTTGAGGTTTGTATTTGTTTGGTTTGAACTTTTAGCCTAATAGGTTCTTAAACTTTTTAGTTTGTATCTAACAGACTTTTTTTTAAAGGAAACAACCTCGTTCATTAATAAACAATGAGATAACAGCTTATAAAGGATTATATAATGAGCAAACAAAATAAAACCAAACAAGGATCAAAAGGTGCACCTAGGCATCTCAATTAGGTTGGCACCCTCTTAGCACCCTCATCATATCCAACAAAATAACGGACCAAACAATCAATAAAGTTCAATTGGGGGATAAACACAGCCATTACAACTCAATAAGGAACATAGAAACAAATTCTACCAGGACTAGGAATAAACGACAGTCAAACGAAGGAGCTGCAAATGGAAGAAGCTTCAGAGATCGTGGCCCAAACTGGATCATCAATCAAGGAGGAAAGATGAAGGCCTGCGATTTTATATCTAACAGACTGAAATCCTATATGCAAAGAAATCTGGTCAACTAGGTTCTTACATGAAATAATGTATCGGTATCCTCTTCAGGACATCTTTTCCAGAATGATGTGTGGGTTTTTCCCTTTCAATCAACTTCCGTTTCCCAAAGAGGTAGTACTAGGAAACCCAAAACAACTGAAACTAACTAGTGAATGGAAAAATGAAAATTAAAAAGATATAAATCATTACAAAAAAAAAAAAGAAAAAAAAGAAAGAAAGAAGAGAATAAAAAGTCTCTGGATGACAAGAATGAGGGATAAAAGTGATCATACCCTAGATAACACAACTTGTGATGGAAACCAAACAGAGGAGACAGCCGCCGGTATTAGTGCCGCTACCAATGCTTGGATCAATGCTTCCATAGATGAATGGTTCCACAGTCTTCAGACAACGTCGAGGAACTTAATTTCGCAACTCTTTTCATCATCTGCGCCGTCAGAAACCATCCACGTGCCGCCGCCGAAGCTACATACGCCAGCTCATCCTATTCAAATGCCGCCGGCCGACCTAGCTATGCCACCCTTGTCTTCATCCGCGACCTATAGTGTCCCCCACGTGCCGATCCATGTGCTGCCACCTAATTCCGACCAGCCACCACCGCTTCTTAGTCAAATTTGTATGCCCTACCACTCACTGACCTAGTTACCATCTTGATGTTAGGAACCCTTAAATTCACTCAACAACTGGAAGGACTTCGACAACAGATTGCAGCAATTGAGGCTAGCGGCAACATCCAACACTCCGGGTCATGGCCTTCATACACTTGTACCGATGTATTTTGAGAATCTGGTAACCTCATTCCCCACTTTATCCTCTTCTTATGTGACTAATACAATGACACAGTCCAAGGGATATTTTTCAAGGAAAAATTGAACGATAATAACTATTTCTCGTGGTCTCAGTCAGTGAAAATTGTCCTTAAAAGACGACATAAATTTGGTTTTCTGACAGGAGAAATACCACGTCCTCTACTGGAAGACCCACAGGAACGGTACTGGAAGAGAGAGGACTCTCTTCTTCAATCCACATTGATCAATAGGATGGAGCCATAGATCAACAAACCCTTACTGTACGTTGCAATTGCTAAGGATATTTGGGACACAACCCAAAAACTATATTCCAAAAATCAGAATGCCTCTCTCCTATACACACTAGAGAAGCAGGATCATGAATGCAAGCAAGGAACTATGGATGTCACATCCTTTTTTAATAATCTCTCTTATTTGGCAGGAAATGGACCTAGCAGAGAACTAGTCTAGAGCAATCTCAACGATGGTTTGCATTACTCTAGAATTGAAGAAATTGACAGGATTTATGACTTTCTCGCTGGTCTTAATCCTAAGTTTGATGTAGTTCGAGGGCGTGTACTAGGCCAGAGACCGATTCCCTTCCTGATGGAAGTCTATTATGAAATCCGCCTCGAGGAGGAATGCACAAGTGCTATGAGTATTTTGGCAACTCCTATTATTGACTCTACTGCTTTTAGTGTGAGGTCCTCTACCAGTGGCAGTGACAAGCACAATGGAAAATCAGTTCTTGTCTGTGAGCATTGGAAAAAACAATGGCATACAAAGGAACAAAGTTGGAAGTTACATGGTCGTCCTCCAAGAGGTAAGAAACACTCTCCCAATGAGAAATAGAACACAAGACGAGCGTATGTGAGCGAGTCTGCTGGACCTTCTTAACCACCCAATCCACACGGGAACCAAACCAATCCCAGTCTTGCTACTTTAGGTGTCGTTGACCAATCAAGTATGTATACCGTCCTTTGGTCTTATTAGCGTAGGAAGAACCCCTGGATTTTGGATTCTGGATTCTAGCGCCATATATCATCAGACTGGTTCCTCTAAACATTTTGTGTCCTATATTCCATGTGCTAGCAACGAAACAATTAGAATTGCATATGGCTCCTTGGCCCCCATTGCTGGGAAGGGGAAGATTTCTCCCTATGTAGAGCTCTCCTTATATGTTTTGCATATGTCCAAAATTTCTTATAATCTGCTATCTATAAGCAAGATTACTTATGAGTTAAACTACAAAGCAATATTCTTACCTGATTTCGTCTCTTTTCAAGACTTGAGCTTGGAGAAGATGATTGACACTGCCTGGCATAGTAAGAGACTCTACCTCCTTGATGACGACACCTCTTCTAGTAGCATTTCTAGGACTAGTCTTTTATCTTCCTATTTTACTACTTCGGAACAAGATTGCATATTGTGGCATTTTCGTTTAGGTCATCCTAATTTTTAATATATGAAACATTCATTCCCTCATCTTTTCTCTAAACTTCATGTCTCTACCTTATCTTGTGACGTCTGTATTCGGGCTAAAAACATCGGGTTTCTTTTCCTTCACAACCATACAAACCAACCTACCCTTTCACACTTGTTCATAGTGATGTATAGGGCCATCCAAGATAACTATCTCATCTAGGAAACGGTGGTTCGTAACCTTTATTGATGACCATACCCGTCTTACATGGGTCTTTCTCGTCTCCGAAAAATCTGAGGTCACCTTTGTCTTCAAGGACTTCTATAACATCGTAGAAATGCAGTTCAATGCAAAGATTGCTATTTTGCAAAGTGACAATGATCATGAGTTCCAAAACCACAGCCTCAGTGAGATTTTGTCCTCCAAAGGCATTGTCCACCAAAGTTACTATGGCTATTCCCCCCAACAAAATGGGGTAACCGAGTGCAAAAACCGTCACCTATTGGAAGTTGCTTGTTCGTTTATGTTGTCTACTTCCCTTCCTTCCTATCTCTGGGGCGATGTTGTCCTCATTGCAGCTTATCTTATCAACCAAATGCCTTCTTGCGTCTTACATCTCCAGACAAGAGTCATATCCCTCTACCTGCCTCATTTCTGAAGTTCCTCTTCGGGTATTCGAATGTACAGCCTATGTTCATGACCATGGCCCTAACCCATCTAAGTTTACTCCTCGGGCTCAAGCATGTGTTTTTGTTGGTTACTATCTGCACCAACGAAGCTATAAATGCTTTCATCCGTCTTCTCGTAAGTACTTTGTCTCCATAGATGCTACCTTTCTTGAGAATCGTCCTTTCTTTCTCATTAGCCTACTTTAAGGGGAGAGTGAAGGTAGGAGCATATAAGTGGACAGGGGAAGCACAAATGGCATTCGAGAAACTAAAGATGGCCATGATGACATTGCCTGTATTAGCAATGCCTAACTTCAATTTACACTTTGAGATTGAAACTGATGCATCCGGATATGGGGTGGGAGCAGTGTTGACACAAGCTAAAAGGCCAATAGCCTCCTTCAACCAAACACTTTCTATGAGAGATAGAGCTAAGCAGTCTATGAGAGAGAGAGTTAATTGCAGTCATGTTTGTTGTGCTGAGGTGGAGGCCATATTTGTTAGGGAGGAAGTTGTGGAGAAAACTGACAAGAGAGTCATACAATCCCAATACCAAAAATGGATAGCCAAGTTATTGGGTTACTCATTTGAAGTAGTATATAAACCGAACCTAGAAAATATGGCAGTCGATGCTTTGTCAAGGGTACCACCAACAGTCCATTTGAATCATATTTCAGCACTAGCATTGCTAGATTTAGCAATCATTCAGGAGGAAGTGAAGAATGATCAGCAATTGAAAGACACTAAAAGTAAGATAGAAGATCAGAAGCTGGAAGTACAAGACTTTTCTGTGCATCAAGGAGTTCTGAAGTACAAGGGAAGGTTAGTTCTTTCAAAAACCTCTTCCTTACTACCTACAGTATTACACACGTATCATGACTCTATGTTTAGGGGTCACTTTGGTTTTCTTAGAACCTATAAGAGGTTAACAGGAGAACTAAATTGAGAAGGGATGAAAAGAGATGTAAAAAAATATTGTGAAGAATGTTTAATTTTCCAAAGAAACAAAACTTTGCCCTTATCTCCAACAAGCTTGTTGATGCCACTAGAAATACCTAACACTATTTGTACCGATATTTCGATGAATTTCATAGAAGGGTTGCCAAGAGCAGTAGTGTGGGAAGTAATTATGGTAGTGGTTGATCATATGAGTAAATACACCCATTTCATAGCATTGAAGCACCCTTACACAGGGAAGACAGTAGGCGAGGTGTTTGTAAAGGAGGTGGAATGTTTACATGGTTATCCATGCTCGATTGTATCAGATTGTGATAGAGTCTTTACTAGTCATTTTTTGAATGAGATGTTCAAACTAGCATGGACTACATTGCAGAGGAGCTCAACTTACCATCCATAATCGGTGGGCAAACAGAAGTAGTAAACAGAGAAGTGGCAGCCCACCTAAGGTGCTTCTGTGGAGAGAGACCAAAGGAATGGATAAATTGGCTGCACTGAGCTGAATATTGGTACAACACAATATATCAAAGCTCCATTGGAATTAATCCTTTCCAAGCAGTTATGGAAGACTACCCCCACCTTTAATACATTATGGCGGTACGGAAACCCCTAATTCTACATTAGATCAGCAGTTGAAGGAGGGAGACATTGCACTAAAGGCTTGGAAGGAGCATCTCCAAGCAGCTCAGGATAAGATGAAGAAATATGCTGATATGAAGAGGAGAGCCGTAGGGTTCCAAACAGGAGACATGGTTTTCTTGAACTTTAAGGAAGAAAAGAAATGAGAAGTTATCCCCCAAGTACTTTAGGTCGTACAAGATCATAGAGAAGATCGTGCAATTAGCGTATAAGCTGGAATTGCTTTTCAATACACCCTGTTTTTCATGTATCACAATTGAAGAAAGCATCGGGTGATCCTGCCAAGGTGAATTAGCTTATACCATAGAATCATGAATGGTTGACTGAACCAAAGGAAGTGTATGGCTATCAGAAGAACCCAGCTACAAAAGAATGGAAAGTGTTGATTAGTTGGAAAGGGTTACCTCCACATGAAAGCTACTTGGGAAATCTGCAGTGATTCAAACAACAATTTCTAGACTTCCACCTTGAAGACAAGGTGGATTTGGAGGAGGAGAGTAATGTTAGGCCCCCGCTAATATTTAAATACAGTAGAAGAAATAAAAATATCAACGCACATGCGAATGAAGGAGAAATTGAGAGAGGGAGGGACCACACTGGTGGGACCGAAAGTTAGAAGAAAGAGATAAAAAGGAGGGAGGTTACGGAAAAAAGGGATGGAAATTTTGTAAAGAAAGGCTGCCAACTCCCGAGAGAAAGGAGACCAGAGGGTCCAAGTTTTTATGCATTTGTTCTTGAGTCCTCACTTTTCTAAGTGTAATCATTTGAACATTTTACAGCGAATTCTGTCATTGTGGTCAATACTCCATTGATACACAAAGTCTTTCCATTCTTGTAACTACCATTTCATATCAATATAAATAGACACTTCTGTGGTGTTCTATCACGGTCCTACCTATGAACCAAGTTCCTTGGAAAACCTATTATAGGAGGAGTCTTAGAAAGGAAGTTGGATCTCCGGCTAATCAGCCAGCTTCGGTCCAAAATTTTGAACCTTTACGAGATCTCGTATGACTGATTCTATTGCCTCACATACTGACAGTAAAATGAGTGAAAGTGACAGGTCAAAGACAACTATTCCTGAAAATATAGGTGAACAGGGCAATATTGATACTGAGGTCATCCTAAATGGAAAGAACAGTAATGATGAGAATGAGGTCAGTGCAAGAGTTACTGAAAATGAAAGGAATGATCGTTCAGAAAATATTAGTAAGCATGATTTGTCTCTTGATCTGCCTATTGCACTAAGGAAGGGTACCAGGTCCTGCACTAAGCACTCTATTATTAACTATGTTTCTTATGAGAACCTATCTCCTTAATTTAGAGCCTTCACAGCCAGCCTTGACTCTATTGTGATACCAAAATATATCCACATTGCTTTAGAATGTTCTAAGTGGAAAAATGTTGTCATGAAAGAGATGAGAGTCCTTGAGAAGAACCAGACTTGGGAGATCCGTGCTCTACCTAAGGACATAAAACTGTGGGATACAAATGGGTGTTCACTCTCAAATAAAAGGCAAATGGAACCCTTGACAGACACAAGGCAAGGCTCATTACAAAAGGGTTTACTCCAACCTATGGTGTTGATTATTTAGAAACTTTTTTCCCAGTTGCTAAACTGAATACAGTTAATGTCCTACTATCTGTTGCTATGAACAAAAACTGGCCTCTTTATCAGCTGGTTGTTAAGAATGTGTTCCTAAATGGGGACCTAGAGGAGGAAGTCTACATGAGCCCCCCAAGGGTTGAAGCTCAATTCGGTCATCAGGTGTGAACTTCAAAAATCTTTATATGGTCTGAAACAATCACTTAGAGCATGGTTTGATAGGTTTACTACCTTTGTCAAATCCCTAGGGTACAATTAGGGACACTCTGACCATACTTTGTTATAAAGGTCTCTAAGACTGGGAATGTTGCAGTATTGATTGTTTATGTTGATGACATTGTTCCATCCGGGGACGACCATGCTGAAATCATCCAACTGAAAGAGAGGATGGGTGATGAGTTTGAAATCAAAGACTTGGGAAATTTGAAATATTTCCTTGGAATGGAGGTAGCTAGATCTAAAGAAGGTATCTTCGTATCTCAGAGGAAGTATGCCCTTAATTTGATGACTGAGACAGGTATGCGGGGTGTCATCCTACTAATACTCCCATTGGATTCAACTGTAAACTAGGAAATTCAAATGATAACGTTCCAGTTGATAAAGAACAATATCAGTACCTTGTGGATAAGTTGATTTACTTGTCCCATACTCGACTAGATATTTCCTTTATTGTGAGTGTCGTGAGTCAGTTCGTACAAGCTCCTTATGAGGAACACATGGAGGGGTAAACAGAATCCTAAGATACTTAAAACCGACACCTAGTAAAGGATTGATGTTCAGAAAGACAAACAAGAAAACTATTGAGGCTTATACTGATTCAGATTGGGCAGGGTCTGTTGTTAACAGAAAATCTACCTCCGATTATTATACCTTTGTATGGGGCAATCTTGTAACTTGGAGGAGTAAGAAGCAAGGGGTCATGGCTAGAAGCAATGCTAAAGCCAAGTACAGAGCTATGAGTTTGGGGACGTAAGGAAATTTAGCACCAGAAAGTTTTGTTACCAATGAAATTATTTTGTGATAAGAAAGCAGCCATTAGCATCACCGACAATCCAGTTCAACATGATAGAACTAAACATGTTGAGATTGATCAATACTTCATCAAAGAAAGATTGGACAATGGTAGCATATGCATCCCGCACATTCCTTCGAGCCAACATGACTTCCCAGACAAAACTCTGATTTTTGTGTTAGCAAGTTGGATCTCATTGATATCTACGTCCCAACTTGAGGGGGAGTGTTATATTTAGTGGGCTTGGCTCAAGGGAAGATTTGACCTAATATTTTTTTCTTTTCTTATTCCTCGTTGTAGTCTATTTATTTCCCCATTGTATCATTTGTTATTATGAAAAAATAATAAAAAGAGATATTTTCACCGTGGTTTTTCTCCCTGAACTAGGGTTTCCACATAAAAATTGTGTTTGCTCTTCGTCTCTTTTTTCAATAAAGTATGCACTAATTCTGGCACCAAGTACCCCATGTATAGCTTTTTGTCTTCTAAGTTCAAGGCGTTCACAGCGAGCCTTGATAGAGCAACAATATCGAAAAACATACATATGGCTAAAGAAATTCCCAAGTGGAAGATTGTCGTCACGGAAGAAATGGGAACTCTTGAAAAGAATAAAAGGCATAAAACAATTGGATGCAAGTGGGTGTTCACTTTGAAGTATAAATCAGATGGAACTCTAGACAAGTCCAAGGCTAGACTTTTAGTGAAAGGGTTTACTCAAACTTATGGGATAGATTATTTTGAGACTTTCTCCCCTGTAGAGAAGTTAAACACAATTCAGATCCTTCTTACTGTTGCAATTGACAAAAATTGGTCTCTTCATCAGCTTGATGTGAAAAATATATTTTTGAATCATGGATTAGAAGAAGTTTATATGAGCCCGCCCCTAGGTTTTGAAGCTTAGTTTGTTCATCAAGTATGTAAACTCAAGAGGTCTTTGTATGGATTGAAACAGTCCCCGAGAGCGTGGTTCGACGGGTTTACTACATATGTTAAGTCACAAGGTTTCATTCAAGGACACTTTGATCACACGTAGTTTACAAAAAGGTTAGCATCTGGAAAAATTGTTGTTCTGATTGTGTAAGTAGATGATATTGTCTAGTCAGGAGATGATGCGACTGAGATCATCAGGCTGGAAAAGAAAATGGATTATGAGTTCGAGATCAAAGATCTAGGGAATCTAAAATATTTTCTTGGATGGAGATGACAAGATCAAGGGAAGGGATCTCTATCTCACAACGAAAATACACCTTTGACTTGTTAAAAGTAACAGGCATGACTAGGTGTAAACCTAACTGACACTCCTATGGAATTCAATGCGAAACTAGGAGATTCTGTCATTCTGTTGACAAAGTTCCTATTGATAAAGAGAGGTATCAACGTCTTAGTGGAAAAGCTGATTAACTTATCTTACACTAGACCAGATATTTCCTATCATGTCAATGTTGTTAGTCTGTTTATACAAGCACCCTATGAAGAACAGATGGAAGCCGTGAATCGAATTCTGAGATATTTGAAAAGCTCTCCGAGTAAAGGTTTAATGTTCAGGAAAACTGATAGGAAATGCATTGAGACTTATACCGACTCTAATTAGGCAGGATCAGTTATTGACAAAAACTCTACCGTTGGGCATTGTACTTTTGAGTGAGGTAACCTAGATACTCGAAGAAGTAAGAAACCAAAGTTTGTAGCTAGAATCAGTGCTAAAGTTGAATACAGAGTATGGGAATCAGTGAAGAAATCCAGTTGAAGAAAGTTTTGTCTGATCTTCATTAAGAATGTGTTTTACCTAAGAAGCTCTATTGTGATAATAAAGCGGCTATAAGCATATCCAATAATCTTGTACAACATGGTAGAACAAAACGTGAAGATTTACAAACACTTTATAAAAGAGAAACTGAACAATGGCAATATTTGTATTCTGTATATTCCATCTCAAAAAGTTGTTGATGTTGAGTCTGGTTGACATCTACACCCCAACTTGAGTAGGAGTGTGGGAAAAAAATGGCATTTTTTATAGTTTATAGCCCGATTTGTATTTTTAGTATTTTACTTTACCCCAAGTTTATTTCATTTTCTGTATTAGGTCTGGCTAGAGCCAATAAAGTTGCGTTCTTTTCTAACTTTTATTATGTGTGAAAATAATAAAAGACTCTCCATCGTGGTTTTTACTCCATGTTCTAGGTTTTCTACGTAAACCTTGTATTCTCTTTTCTACCTTTTAATAGAGAATTTAGATTTTCTTGCTCTTTTCAAGGCTAACCCCTGTGTAGGCTTATACATAAATCATGTTCTGAATCTTAGAAAGAAGATAAATAAAATTTAGCGTGCCTATTAATTAACGTCAAGTGCATCATGCCCCTTTTGCAAGTCTTACTTTGCTTTAGACTTGAATTGGAAACATTTGGGAGATGGGTGGCCACCGAACGTGGGGAGTATTTCAAGTAAATAAAGGTTTTCTTTGCATATAGGACTTTGACCCAAAAGTAAACCATTTACAGCTTTTCTTAAAGTTGAATAAAATTTGATTCAAAGGTGTAAATCAAATGAAAAGGTTTTTCACACCAGTTCCCTACTTGCGTAAGATTAATCCTTTAGTTAAGAAATCAAATTTGATTGAAGAATACAAAAAGAGCTTATGGTTAACACCTAAGAACTCTCAATGAGATTTCTGTGCTCCCAAGTAAACACTAATCAGCAGAAGATATCAATGTGTGGAAAATGAAAAGCAGATCACCCTGCCTAAGAACTCCCACCCCCATGCTTACCATTGACCAACGCAATGAACTAACAGATTGTCATTTAGAACCAAAATCTTTTTGTCATAAAACTCTATCAAGGAAATTCCAATCAACATTGTCATAGGCTTCCTAAGAATCGATCTTAAAAATGACTTCTCTCAACTTATGAGCTTCATTGTATCAAATTGCCCCATTGAAAATAAGGAATTCATCAAAGAATTCCTTCATGCAATTAAGAGATCCCTAGATTTTATATTAAAGTTAACGGAGACAGAATTGTTCATTGTAATAATGGAAAGAGACTCGTTCTCAATATACAAATATATATAAATAAAACAACAAACCCTTCTACAACAAAACATAAGACCTATGCAGAGAACTAAAACAATCCAAATCAAACAAGAGAGAACGAAACTAAGCATCCTGACAAGTAATAAACAAAGAAAGAGATCTTCCAAAATGTACAACCAAACTGAAGAAATTTTCCAAAATGTCCAACCAAACTTAGGGTCGACAATTCTTGAAAGGCTTGATCTTCCCAAGCAAAACTCCACAATGTAATCTAAACCGCAAGAGATCCTAGGATAAGCTTCTAGGGACGTTATCAATAAACAAGTGATACTGGATCTTACTACTTACCACCCTTCTGGAATAAAAAGTGCATCACCAGCTCGAAGAACAACTGTCTGAGAGGATTTCCTTGAATATTTTGCTCTTGGATAAAGTGAATAGTCGGGCTTTTCTAAAGAAACGGAGCTGCCAAAATATACAAAGACTGAGGCTGGCCATTCAAATATCACAATTATGAAAAATATATATATATATATATGGAATAGAAATTAAATCTGTTGTTGACACTGATCCATCAAACTACTAGTACTTGAACCAAAAGTTTAAATTGGTAAGTTAGAATTAACTGCCTTTTTAATCTATTCAATCCAAGGACAAATACCTTCCTATACTAAACTGTTTTTACTTTTCTTTTTGGATAAAAACCTATATTAAACTGTTTAGAGAAACTAAACATGAAAAACACAACAAAGCAGTACTTTACCTATGATTAGAGGCCTCTCCATAAATATGCATCGGGTACAGTGAGGGAGTTGCAGAAGGGGGCCACAGAATTACTGGAAACATAAAGCTATCACAAGCATTATTTTTAATTTTTTGTATTTTTATATTTTTTGGAAATAGAAAACATTTGATTGATGAATGAAATAGATGATTACAAGAAATCTCTCCAATAGGAGAAAAAAAGGAGAGAGAGTAAGAATTTAAAGGAGAAACAGTATTACACCAATAAAAAGCAAGATCACAGAATCAAAAAAGTGATTTCTCTAAGTAATTTTTTGCAATTAATAGATTGAGTGTGGTTGTTGGTAAATTAGTTTTCTCATTCTGTTTTAACTATAACAAGAGGTCTACTAAGATATAACTTTTATATCTATAATAGCTTCCTACCAATTAAGCATTAGAGACTAGCTGAACATCCAGAAGTAAGCTTTTTTTTTTTTTTCTTTTGAATCCCAACTGGCATTTAGGATATTTTGCTATTTTATAAACTTTCCTTCTTTTAGCATGATCTAGTTGTAATAAGATTTGAGGCACTTCTCTTTATGAATAACTGAACTTTAATTCAAAAATTATGAAATAACAAAAAGACATGCAATTAAATAAAATAAATAAACCCATAAATCCAAGCCTATAAAAAGATGAATCAGAAATGAAGGATAACTAAAAAGACCTTCACATGATACCCGGAGAGAAACATAGAACTTATTGATGTACATGTTCCATCGTTATTATAACCTTACCATCTGTCATTGGATGTGAAGTGCCCTTGTTTGCTCAAAGTTTTTACATGCCCTATTGTTAGTGATACATAATTAAATTTGCTTTCAACCACCAGCTTAAGCTTTTTAGTGAATTGGTGGTTTAATATGATATCAGAGCAAGTGATCCAGGGAGGTCTTATGTTCAAGCCCCTATATTGTCATCTCCTCCCTAAACCACCAGTTTAAGCTTTTTGGTGAATTGGTGGTTTAATACCTATTACTGCGTTTTCCATAACCAGTAGCATTTAATGTGATTGCATCAACAAATAAGTTTGTCCTTGATGATATACTACTTTTGATCACAGGGCTAATACTCTTGTTGTTGCCTCAACATTTAGGTTCCCTTGATGATGATATTATCATACTACTAATCAAAGAGCTTAGATTCATAATGCAATTTTAATCAACAATTATGAGGTTAACCATCATAGAGTAAAAATATGTTCTGTTACTAAAATCTATTATGTGAGGATTACGTTAAGGGATTTTCTAACTATTGTTTTTCATTTTTTTTATATATAGAAACAACTTTCATTGAGAAAATATGAAAGAATACAAGGGATACAAAAACAAAGCCCAACAAAAAAACCCCGCTAAAGGTTTGTAAACCAGGCTAAAAAAAGGACTCTTCTCCATCGTTTTCAATTCGTTCAATAATAAAAGTAATTCCTTAAAAGAAACAAATTTACCAAGATTTAAGTTACATCAATCCAACTAAGATTAATATTTCCTAGTGAAAAGATATTGTTCTTCACTTCTTCTAGGCATTGATTATGCGAAGAATTGGATTGAATTGGCTGAACAGAAAAGTAAGGTCATTTCATAGTTGGAAGAGACAATTGGTAACATGAACCTCGGCCTTTTTCCTCTTAACTCATTTAGGTGGGAGATAAATTGATTAAGTTCCTCGTTCTTCCCTTTTTTCTTTTAGTGAGCGGAAAAGGGGAAAAAACAACTTCCATCAGGACTAATGAAAGTAAAAATAAAACAAAGTAAATAAAACAATTGAGAAACGATAATAAGACCGACAAAGAGTGTAGACCAAACAAGCAAGAAAAAACAAAGAACTGAGCACTGGCAGATTGATGAGATATGAGTTCTATCATCTTTATCGTTGACATTAATGTTGACAAGACAACAAAATGAAGCAATATTAAGAGTCACGTTCTTTCATTTCATAAAACATAGAAAAGGATCATAAGTGTATGGTGCAATGAGAAACACGAGCAATTGATATCAGGATAAGGGAGGATAATCAATGACTAACCTTGTTTTCTGCCAGAAACTATGCAGAGAACATTATGGTGTGGGTCATAGTGAGTACTTGACCTAGATAGAGCACTGTTCATCCAAAGGTTTATAGAGGCTAACTTCTTTTTCTCCAGAAATGCAGGCTTCACACCAATCAAACGGTATTAGAAATTTGAGCTATATAAAAATAGAATTCGACAACATGTAGCTTAAGGAAGAGAGATATGCAAACTGTTTGAATATCTTTTCTCAGTGGTTCCAATTGTGCCCTTTCTTCATTTATAACATCCAAAATTGGCACCTGAAATCGACCTAGCAGATATTAAAGCTCGTAAAAGAATTAGCAGAATCAAGCATTACATCTATGATCAATCTGTTGTACTAAAGCTCTTCAACCTGTGCTAAGTATAATCTTTTAGAATCATCTTCAAAAGGCAAACAGTCTTTCTTCAAATCAGGACCGGTCATCCTGTTCGAATTTAATTCGGAAGAAACGACATTTCCTTGACTCTTTTCTAGCAGACGCTGCTTACAAATTTGAATAAAGGTAGAAAATGGAATCGGAACCTATGAAAGATCAATGCATTCATCAGAACCAAAGCAAAAGACCCTTGCGTTTCAGTTTCAAATAAAAATTTAAGAAACATGGTAAGGATTATACTCTGTCATGGCTTCTAAGGTCGCCATAAAAAACAGGAGCCGTTCTAGTGAGCATAGCTTCCACAATGCATGACCCTGCGCATTCCTACAGTTCAATTTAAAAATAAAATTTAATCACCAGCTCAAAGTAACCAGCAGCATAACGAGTAACCAAGGAGCAAGGTCAAGCTGACTGAGAAGAGAAAGGAAGTTGAAGTACAACCTGGAGATTGTCAAGACCGCCAACGTATGGATTCCACTCCGATAAAGCTCTCCAGTCCTTGACGCATCCTACAAGAATCTAGGGAGCCATAGAACATAAGAAACGGAAGGTAATGCGATGGAATTACCAAGGAAGAAAGATCAGAGGGAGGGACTATGAAGAAGATTACAGCGGGAACGTTGCGAGATTCGATGAGAGACTCGAAATGAGAGGGCGAAGGAGGAAGATGGAAACGTTGGATATGGAGATTGTCATCCATGGATGGGGAGTTGAATGTAACTCAGAGGGAGTCGTACGGGGAGCGATGGAAGGAAACGGGGGAATTGAAATTAGATACCCAAACCCAATAAACTTTTTACTCAAATCCAACCGTCACAATCTCACCAAATTACTTCTTTTATCCTATAAATCAAACAATGAAATGGAACTAACAACTTTTTTCCATTCTTCAAAATTAAGTCCTTTGTATTGATGGATAAATTGTGATTTTAAATTATGCATGCAATATCATAAACATTTCACTCCTTTTAGCATAACACAACAATAATCCTCTATATTTGTTACATAACAACACATATCATTACATAAACAATCAATTATACTTTCGATAAAAATAAGTTAGACATACTACCACTAGTACAAAATTGAGTTGAAACTGACATTATAGAAGTGCAGTGTCGATTGACAACGAAAACTATGTTATAAAAAATATTCAATGTAATGTCAGTTTCCTACCAACATCGAACGCTCTTACTAAGACATTCTTGAATGCCAATTGTCTTTGATTTTAGTCCACCTTTGAAGTGATTAATAATAGACAACATGTGAAGTAAGGAAATAAGGAAATACAGGTCATTTAGGGGAAAAAAATACATAGTACAAACAACCTAAAAGAAACTAACTCAATAATTTAACCTCGCTCTATCCCTCACAAAATGAAGACAATATGTTTCATTTATTATCCAAAGAGCAAATAAAGAACTTGTAATAGGCATTTAAAGTGTGATGTTTTTTTAACTAAATCAAACAAATCTTTTCTTTAAGTCATTATTAATAATAAAGAGATAAAGCTGAAAGTACATAAGAGATATATAACGAGTGTTGAATAAGAATTTTGGAACCAATCACAAATTGCCACATCATTTACTAAAATAATTATATTTGGGATTAACAAAAAATTGGTTGTCTCAAATTAAATTGAAAGACAGATTGGACAATTCTAATGATGTCACGTATCTTTATTATGACAATTGGGTCAAATTAATTATTTTAGTTCAGTTAAATATTATTTAGTTAGGCTAAAATTCAATTGAACCCAAAAATAAGGTTAATTTAGCCTAAAATAAAATATGACTCAAATGCATGTGACTGAGTCCATAGGTATGGTCCATGGACCAGAACAGGCTCAAGTCCATAAAAGCCCACCAAAGAACTCTAGAGGAGTTCTCTTCATTTGTGGGGTTGGAAATTTTTTACTCCATAAGGTCTAGAGAGAATTCTCCCAAAAGATAGAAGCCTCTTCAACTCCTGAAGTCGACCACCCTCGAAGATTGAATTGAAGTTCCTTTGAAAATCCAAGTTAGTTTTCTTCAAGACTCCGATTTCAAGAACACCTTCAAAGATTGAAGCTCCTTTGAAGATCCAAGTTTTCTTCCAAGTCTTCAATTTCAAGAACACCTTCGAAGATTGAAACTATCCAAGTTTTCTTCCAAGTCTTCAATTTCAAGAACACCTTCGAAAATTGAAGCTCTTTTGAAGATCCAAGCTTTCTTCCAAGTCTTCAACTTCAAGAACCCCCTCTAAGATTGAAGTTTCTTTGAAGATACAAGCTCTCTTCCAAGTCTTCAATTTCAAGAACACATTTGAAGATTGAAACTCCTTTGAAGATCCAAGTTCAAACTTTCTTCCAAGTCTTCAACTTCAAGAACACCCTTTAAGATTGAAGCTTCTTCGAAGATACAAGCTTTCTTCCAATACTCCAACTTCAAGAACATCACGTGCTTCGCTTCCTCAAATCAAGCATAAGCATCCAGCCGAGAGAGAATCAGATGATCAAATTCTAGAGATCGAACCACATCGCATCGAATCAACATAAATACAACATCAACACAAGTTTACTCCACGAATCAAATTTATTCGAAAAATCTCGTGTTAACAATGAGCAAATAACCTAAGGTGCAATAGCCACGCCAACACAAATCAACTAGATTGACATCCCTTGTTGTGTCCAACTACAAATTACATAACAGTTTACATCAAAGTGAGTAGGCCAAAGTGAGACTTTTCCTCTTAAGTTAAGATACATTCTAATCATAGTAAAGAGATACAACTTTCTGACCCTCGAAAAATTAAAAGAAAACATGAAGACATCTCTTGATAACAATTAGAAGATAAAGGCCTGCCAATTCAATAATATCTCTTGTAGGGAATAATCTTGGAAATCTTTGGATAAAGAGCACCATGATGAGGTATTTAAGCGTACCCAAGATGATCGTTCCAGCTTGAAGATTTGTCATGGAAGACTCGTTGAGTTCTTTCGACCCATAACTCTGCTTGTAATGCCTTGATCGTGGAAGACTCGTTGTTGCAGCTTGAGTAAGAAAATTTATCTGATATACGATCAGAAAAAGATTGTTTTAATTCAATTAAAAATAGAACAACAAAACACATTAAGAGAAAGGTAAGAAGTGACATAAAATAACAAGTAATAACAATAAAAAACAAAAAAAGAATTGCATTTTGAACATGTAACATGTTTTACCCATATCAAAAATCTATCATGATAAAAAAAAAAATCTTAAAACAATAGGCAAACCAAAATTCATAAATGGCGATAAATGAAGGCCAACAATTACATTTATGTTGATGAATGGCAACATTGTTTTAGTGTTTTTACAAACATTACATAGAGTTTATCATACCAATTGAGTAACAAGTGTTAATATAACTAGAATCAATAGAAGAATATAGGCAATCAAATAAGGTGGTAAAACGATAAAGCTGCTTCATTCATTCATCATAGAAATTTGGCTATTGTACGAACTAATCCAAGGAAAATATTTTTATATCTATGAAAAAATAAAAATGAAGATATATTTCAAAAAACTATTACTAGAATGATTAATGTAATTTATAAAGACGTTAACTTGTCAATCAACTTCATGAAAGAAAAATTTTAAAAACAAACAAAGGAAAGCATAAGGGTTGGGTGTTTAACACTTGACATGATCCATATAAGAAAAGTAAAAACCAACAAAGGAGACGACTATTTTAACACTAACACCCTACTATAAATATATTAATCCATCTCCATTGCGTCTTCAAAACTTCACTCTTTTTATGTAAATATCTTACATTTAAATTGCATAAGTTGTCCCGGCTTAAATACCTTATAAGTCATAAGAATTATCTAAACCTTAACTCTAGATCTTAGGTGTGGTTTGGTTAATCAAGTGAAATATTTTTATTTAATTGAAGAAACTCTCATATTAAGTAGTAATTGCAATATCAAGCACCGTTTCTTAAATCATTTTCAATGCATCATCACATTTTATAGCTTATCTTCCGGTACTTTGGAGAAGACACTAGTTTATGAGCAAAAAGATTTATAAATGTTCAATCATCCATGGTCCCTTAGAGAGAGAGAGAGAGAGAGAGAGAGAGAGAGCAAGAATAAAGATTTCCATCAAATGTGGAACCTAAAAATTAGAACTAAATTAAAGGCCATCGTTTGCAAATATATGATGATACTATAGGAAATAACATCAAGCTTACAATTAATCCCATATCGACTGGTGTCATTGAGAATTTCTCGATGCAATTTAAGTGCAATGTTAACATTCCCGGTTCAACAAAGCCCCTTGATTAAAGTCCTATACGTAACGACATCAGGCCTACTACCTAATACGTAACCAAGGTATTATATGTGACTATATCAAGAATGTAACCAGCTCTCCTCATAATCCCGGCCGTGGCTGCAAGACCTGCATCAGGCGAAAGTCCAGCAAAAGGTGCATTTTATGAAAGAAAGAGAACACTAGAGAGTAATGCTTAATCTTAGTAAGTCCGGCAAGTAACTGATTGAAAGAGGATATGGGAAGGGTAGGATTTGAATGCAGCATTAGGTGAAAGAAAACGTAATGCTTGAGTTGCAGTAATGTTACCTGTCTTGCAATTGTGTAGGAACATGGGAAGCCAGTGGTGTTGAAACGAAACCGTGTATTGAAGTTTTCGGCTGATGCATGTAGAAATTTATGATGATTAGCAGAGGAAATTTGGGGCTTTGATGATTGAATGGTTGGAGAGTGGTTGAATAGAGAAGCAGAGAGGTTAGATTTCATTTGGAAGAAATTGCAAGAATAGAAGAAGTGGAAGCTACGGTCTTGGTCTTGGTATTGGAAGCCGTGTTTAATGAATGAGAAAATGTGGATTTGAATTGAGGAGTAATAATTTATTTGAGAGTCCCTTTGCGTGACCCAACGAAGGCTTGAACACAATAATAGATCACATGAATAAAATAATTTAGAAATTTAGTAAAAAAAATTGTGTACTTAACCTTTTAATAAGAAAAAAATTGGAGAGCCATAATGGTTTTAATCTAAACTTTTCCAATGATTAAACTTACCCAAGTATTTTTTTTTCTTTTTTGCACAAATGATTGAAGAGACATATTTGAAGTGTTAATTTAAACTTACCCAACTTAAACATGATATTATATAATGTTTGCAAAATCGTCATCATTGTTTTATAAAAAGAAAATATTTATCATACACACGTGACTAACTAATAATATTTCTACGCATATAATAAAGGTAGTATGATATATGTATACTAAGTTTATGAACGAAAGGATCGCTAAGAGACAGAGCAAGAAAAAAGAGTTGCATCAAATGTGGAACCTCAAAAACTTAATATTATAACTAAATTAAAGGCCAAAGTTTGGAAGGTGGACTTTCAAAAAATATATATAAATATTCAATATCAACCTCGACACGTTGGCCTAGAAATCTTGGAAGCAAGTCTAGACATTCTCGATATTTTTCATCTTTGCAGAGCATGTCAACGACTATGGTGCAAATGCTAGCACCTAGTGACACATTCCTTTGAACCATCTTATGGAGAAGTTTAACCACCTCATATGACTTATTATTCTGACAGAAACCATGCATAAGGGTTTCATAAGTAATTATGTTAGGAGTACAACCAGTTTCTTCCATCTTTTCAAACAAAATATTTGCCTTATCTGCTTGTCCCACTTTACAAAACCCATTGATCATAATGGAATAAGTGACAACATCTGGTTGAATCCCTTCTTGGGATAGTTTTTCGAAAAGCTCCCAAGCAGTTTCAAGATTTCCTGCTTTACATAGGTCATCAATTAGACAACTATAGTTTTCAATGTCCAATTTGTAGTTGTATGATTTTAGCTCTTTAAAAAGTTTCATCGCTTCAAATAAACAACCATTCTTACACAGCCCATCTAAGAAACCACCATATATACAAGAACCTGCAGAAATATCATAAGCTTTCATGATGCCAAATAGTTTCTTTGCATCACCAACCTTGCTTGTCTGAAAAAGTCCTCTTAACACGATACCTCTTTGAATCATGACCTCATGCAACTTTTGAGCCTCAACAACCTTTCCTTCCTTGCAAAGCGTATCAATCAACACAGTAAATGTGACCATATTTGGTTGAACACCTTGATCCACCATCTCATCGAACAAACGTTTAGACTCCTTCCGCTTTCCAGCACGACAAAATCCATGAATCAAAGAGCTATATGAAATGACATTGGGAGTCATTCCCTGAGCTTTCATTTCCTCAAAAAGTTCTTTTGCATCTTCTTCACGTCCAACCTTACAAAGCCCATCTATGATGATACTATAGGAAATAACATCAGGCTTACAATTACAATTAATCCCATAATGACTAGTGTCGTTGAGCATTTCTTTATGAAACTTAAGTGCAGTGTTAATATTCCTGGTTCAGCATAGCCCCTTGATCAAAGTCCCATAAGCAACCACATCAGGCGTACAACCTAATTTTTGCCTTCTGAGAAATAACCGTGTGGCTTCACTAATCCTATGCTCCATACACAATCCCTTAATCAATGTCGTATATGTGACTAGATCAGGAATATAAACTCTCCTTAAAATCCTCGTTATGGCCGCAAGAGCTTCGCTAACCCGATTGACATTACAAAGGCAATTTACCAATATATTCAGTGTGAAGGTATCATGCGAAAGTCCAGCAAGGCGCATTTTATTATAGAGAGAAAATAGTTGAGAGTAATGGTTAATCTTAGCAAGCCCATCGAGTAAGCGATTGAAAGAAAAGATGGGAGGGATAGGATATGAACGAATCATTAGGTCAAAGAAATGAAATGCTTGAATTGCAGCAACGTTACCTGTCTTGCAATTGCGGAGGAACAATGAAAGACGATGTTGAAACGAAATCCTCTTGTCATTAAAAGCTGGTAATTTAGGATTAGGATGGTTTGTAGAGGAAGTCTGGGGAATTTAAGATGGAATTGTGAAAGAGTGAGTACACAAAAGGGAGAGGTTAGGTTTGAAAGAAGCGGAAGGGATGAGGCTCTTGGAAGGCATTATTGAGATGAGAGGTTCTTACCCTTAAAACAAATTGGGAGTATTTGGGAGAGTGTCAATTTGCGGTGACCTAGGGTTTTCAAAGGCAGTGAAAAGGGTGACTTAAGATCAGGGGTAGGTGCTTCGCTCCTTTCCCCATCCTCCGATGTTGACTCTGGATATGAGGCTTCTCTGGAATAACTCAAATCAAAGATGGAATAACTCCTGTCTTGTCGTCCAGAAAAAGAAGGTTTCGTTACCAACTTTTAAGTGGTAGAATAGATTATTGGGAAATTGCCAAAAATAGGTTAAAAAAAGAGGTTTAAATGACTTTTGGCACAAGTTTTCAAAAGAAAGACTTTTAGGACAATTTAGGTGTGAATGGACAAAAATACCCTTCTTTTCCTTTTCCTTATCCACGTTTGCTTTCCCTTCTCTCCACGACCAGTTCATTCTCTTTCGCGTATAGTTCCCTTTCCCTTCTCTTTTCTTTTGCGTAGAACACCTGAACCTACTCCGCCTATCGTCGCTTGCCCTTCGTCGGTCGTTGTCCAGTGCATTTCGTCTCTCCTCTTCGAACCATTCAATCAACTTCGAGCGTTTTCTCTTATTTGGGTGAGTTTCATGTCTAACCAATTTTCAATTTATCTGCTTTTAAGTAAATGTTTGGTTGGGGTATTTGTTGCTATTTTTATCCGTAATTGTCTGGTTTTTGGAATTGGACTTATTTGCTGTAATTAGTTTAGTCAAAGTTTGGTTTTAGGTTCTTAGAAAGTTTAATGGGTAGTGAAAAATGAATTGAACTAGAGGATGAGGATTTAGTTGGATCAAATAGAGGCGGAGTAAGCAATAGGAATAGAAGGAATGAAGATTTTTTTTTATCTCGCACGTATCTCGCACGTTCCAAACTTTCACTATTTATTTCAAAATCAAATTGGTACACCTCCTAATCCATTTAAAGCTATTATTTGCATGTTTAGTAACTCTCTTAGGCCCTCATGCTTTATCTCGCACGTATCTCGCACGTGTCTCGCACACATCTCGCACGTTCCAAACTTTCACTATTTATTTCAAAATAAAATTCGTACACCTCCTAATCCATTTAGAGCTATTCTTTACATGTTTAGTAACTCTCTTAGGCCCTTATGCTTTATCTCGCACGTATCTCGCACACATCTCGTATGTATCTCGCACGTTCCAAACTTTCACTATTTATTTCAAAATCAACTTGGTACACCTCTTAATCCATTTAGAGCTATTCTTTGCATGTTTAGTAACTCTCTTACGCCCTTATGCTTTATCTCGCACGTATCTCGCACACATCTCGCACGTATCTCGCACGTATCTCGCACATTCCAAACTTTCACTATTTATTTCAAAATCAACTTGGTACACCTTCTAATCCATTTAGAGTTATTCTTTGCATGTTTAGTAACTCTCTTAGGCCCTCATGCTTTATCTCGCACGTATCTCGCACGTATCTCGCACGTTCCAAACTTTCACTATTTATTTGAAAATCAAATTGGTACACCTTCTAATCCATTTAGAGCTATTCTTTGCATGTTTAGTAACTCTCTTAGGCCCGCACACATCTTGCAGTTATTTTTGTTATTTCTTTACATCTTGCACGCATATTGTAGGTTAAGTTCAAATCAATTTTTGAAGATACAAAACTACTTAAGGTAGTTTAAGGATGGCACATGTTCGGATTTTAGTGCGTCACGGTGGTTCATGGATGAGGGACGAAGAAAATATGAAGGAGGAGTGTTAAAAGGCATTGTTGTCAGTAAATAAATAACGCACAAAGATTTACAGTATGAATTATATGACCTTGCAGAAGTTGACCCTACAAAGTTTGACATAAAGATAAGATGTATATATGAGATAAAAGGGGAAAAGGAAGCTCTTCCATTTGAGTTAAGCAATGACCGTGATTTGAAGTTTTATATTCTTAGTGAAAATCCATTGAAGGTCCCCCTATACCTATCATTTGAGCCTACAAGCAACCGAAGCATGAAAGTGTTAAACAAAGATTACAATTCAGTACCTGGGAGCAACCAAGTTCAAAATTTAAACCCTCATCCTCCAATTGGAATGGATACATTAGATGAGAATGAAGTTGATATTGGTGAAGTTCAGGTTGGCTTGTGTGATAAAATGATAGGGACCAATTCGGCTATATGGGAATCATATGAGTCATATCATTCAAAAGATGATACTTTTATATAGGAGTCAGTTGAGATGTACAATGAATTGTTTGACATCCCAGAACAAAGAGATGCTCCTACAAAAATTGCAAAGGAAAAGGTAAAGTTGACTACAGCTCCTCTAGTCGGAAGTTGAAGACAAAAGGAAGTGGCTGGTCCAAAGAAAGCTGTACAAGTGAAGGGTTGGATGTAGGACAAATCTTTTTTTGCAAGAAAGATTTGTCAATGAGATTAAGTGTGTTGGCAATGAATTTTTTTTTCAGTTTGTAGTAAAAAAGTCTACAAAAGAGGTTCTTTTCGTTAGATGCATCGACAACAAGTGTGGTTGGAGATTGCGAGCGATTACACTGAAGGATTCAAATATATTGAAGATTAAAAAGTATGTGAAAGTTCATTCATGTTCTCTTGAGTTTTTTAATCGTGACCATAGGCAAGCAAAATCTTGGGTTGTTGGAGAATTAATAAAGTTCAAATTCAAGGGAGCCGGTTGCATATACAAACCACGTGATATCATAGAAGACATGAGGCAAGACTATGGCATAAATATGAGTTATGAGAAAGCATGGCGTGCCAGAGAAAATGCATATGAACGAGTGCGAGGGTCTCCTGAAGAGTCATATAATCTTTTGCGTAGATATGGTGAAGCACTCAAATTTACAAATCCAGGTACAATATTTCGCATGGAACTCGAAGATGATCGTTTCTTTAAATATCTTCTTATGGCTGTTGGTCCATGTGTTAGAGGATTCTTAAATTGCATTAGACCGGTCATAGTCATGGACGGAACATTTCTTAAAAACAAATATCGAGGTCAGTTGATAGTGGCCGTTTGCTTAGATGGTAACAATCAGATCTATCCTCTAGTCTTTGGAGTAGTTGATAGAGAAACAGATGACTCAATACAGTGGTTCTTAGAAAAATTGAAAGGAGCAATAGGGGATGTGCCTAATCTAGGCTTCGTGACAGATCGGAAAACATGCTTCTCCAAGGGTATTTCATCAGTTTTCCCCTCTGCATTCCACGGCCTTTGTGTCCAACATTTGTGTCAAAATTTGCATGATAAATATAAGAATGACACAGTTGCTACTTTGTTTTATAATGCATCGACAACATATCGTGAATCAACGTTTGTAGAAGCGTAGAGATATCTTCTTGCATTTCTTAATGGTTCCGGGAAATATTTAAATGTTGTTGGAATAGCACGGTGGTCTCGTGTTCACTGCCCAGGAAGACGATATAACATGATGACAACAAATATAGCAGAGTCCATGAATTCTATACTGAAAGAACCTAGAGATTTTCCTATTGCTTCATTCCTTGAACATGTTCGAGCTTTGCTACAACGTTGGTTTTGGGAGCGTCGAGAAGAAGGCATTAAAGTGACATCTACATTGACCAAATGGGCAGAGTTAGTTATTCAAAAGAAACAAGAATGAGCTTTGACAATGAAGGTCAACCCAATTGACTGTTACCAATTTCATGTCAAAGATTTACATAAGGAGGAGGTCGTAAATCTTCAGACTAAAGAATGCACTTGCTAGGAGTTTCAAGCTGAGCAATTACCATGCTCACATGCCATTGCTGTAGCACGGGATCGTAATATAAATGTTTATAGTTTATGTGCTAATTATTACACTAATGAATGTTTGTTGGCTGCATATGCGGAGGCCGTCTACCTAGTTGGGAATTAATCAGATTGGAAGACAAGCGAATACTACGTACATATGACTGTTTTACCTCTGAAAGTAGTCAAAAGAGTTGGTCGACCGAAGAAAAAGAGGATTCCAAGTGTTGGTGAAGCTCCGAAATTGCATAAGTGTGGTCGGTGTAAACAAATAGGTCACAACAGATTAACGTGTACCAATCCAATTTCATATACCGACAAGTCAAGCATACAAGATTAGAAATTTCTCTACCAATGTACTAATTATTACACTAATTAATGAATGTTTGTTAATGATGTGTTTTCTTAATGATGTGTCCCAACATTCTTACTTTCTGTGCTTCCAGATGGATGAAGAAGACGAAAATAACAATTGGCTTATTCATTTATGAACACAAGAAACTGGTTTTAGGATCGTTTAAAAATAACTAAACGTTCGTTTAAAAATATATAAATGATCGTTTAAAAATAACTAAACGATCGGTTAAAAACAACCAAACCATCGTGTAAAAACAACCAAACGATCGTTTGAAAACAACTAAACGATCGGTTAAACAAAACTAAAGTAAACGATCGTTTAATAACAACTAAACGATCGGTTGAACAAAACTAAACGATCGGTTAAAAACAACCAAAACATTGTGTAAAAACAACCAAACGATCGTTTGAAAACAACTAAACGATCAGTTTAACAAAACTAAACGATCGGTAAAAAAAACTAAACGATCGTTTAAAACAACCAATCGATCGTTTGAAATTAACTAAACGATCGATTATAAAAAACTAAACGATCGTTTTAGTTTTAAACGATATTTTAAAAAAATGAAACACACCCGCGAATTGTTTACAACCGCGATTCAGCATTTTAAAAAAAGTACGCGAATTTACAATATTTCCCCTTTGGTAAAAACAACGGATATATACGTTCCGCCTTCTTCGTTCGTTTTTCGTCACTTCGCAATACACAACTGCACTGATCACTCACCTTCATTTTCTCTCAGTCCATTGTTCTCTCAGACCATTTTTGTCTCAATCCATATTTTTCGTCAACGTCAAAAGGTATTTTCCCGAACTTTTCCTACTATAACGTTACACTTTTCCTTTCTTTATATTTCAAACGTTTCGACTTCTATCTTGAAAAACTATCATTGTGTTCGTAAATTATTATTATGAAGCGTTTAGGGTTTCGGATTTGACTTCTGTCTTCAATATAGTTCTTCAGATTGTTAAATTTATTACTTTTCGATTAACTATATTTTCAGGATGGCTGTACCTAGCGACAAGTATTTCCCTGCCACTGTGTCATGCCAAGTGCACAAGATCGGCAGTCTTATTAAGGATAAACTGACCAAAGAACAGCTGCAAATGTTCGACAAAACAATTTTTGGTTTATTAGAATCAAACTGAAAATCAAGGGAATGATCATACTCATCAGAATGACAATGAGTATGTTGTTCAAGAACAACATACTGAACAACAACATACTGAACATCAAGAGGAAACCCAAAGGTTAAAATTTTATTCATTGTTTACTAGTTTATAAATACCTAACAATTGTATTTTTTTTCTTATTCTCATTTTTTTTCTCATTTTGTTTAGGGAACATCAACAGGAATGTGGTAGTGATATAAGCATAGACGGCAGGGATGCAGACTTGCTAAGGACTATAAGAGATATATCGGATAATCTAACTGCTAAAATTCAGAAAGAAAAAGACTTGCCACAAATGATTACTACCCTTCCACTTGTGAGCCAACCTCTTGCACTTTGTGAATTGGCTCCATTGGATCAAACTGTACAAATTGTAAATGAAGAATCTCAACTGGTATGTATACACAACAAATTTGTAGTCGTTTGAATTAATAGTTTGTTACTTGTTTAATACGATTACATTGTAGGAAACAAAAAAACAATAGGCTGAGATTCAAAAAAATGATGAAGCAGTTACTTTGGTTGAAAAAGAACCAGTAACTGTGTCTGATAAAGATGAACAAGAAAAACCTATAAAGAGAAGAAAGTTGTGTAAAATAGAAAATAAAAAGGTGCCTGATGAAGATGAACAAGGTAATCCACCCACAACATCTACTAAGATCATATCAGAATCTACAATACCTGTCCCAGATGTGGAAATCAAAGAAGTAGATAGATATAATTCGATGTGGCAAGTGGATCCAAAATTATGGAAGGAATACTTACAATGGAAAAGATCAAGAAAAACAACCCATGAAGAAAGGAAAGTAGTCTCCACAACCAGAAAGAAAGACTTTTTCAGACAGCTTGAAGAAAACACATGGGTACATGGAGACGTAAGTACTCTTCTCCAATTTCATTTTATATGTAAACGATCACTCGTATTTTCTAAATGATCGCTTCTATTAACTAAACGATCGTTAAGTTAATATTACACGATCGCTTAGTAAGTAAACGATCACATGTACATTTCTTAAGCGATCGCTTATACTCTCCTTTCATTCACTAAACGATCGTTTATTTTTTCTTTGTAGACATTGGATTTGCTATTATCCCACTTGTAGAAAAAAATGTTGCATCTCAAGCAACTTTGCAAGCGTTCTTTTAGAATATTACATTCCTCGTTTATAGTAAGTTGTTATTCTTTAATTTTTTCTTTGTATAGAAGTTAAACTGCATCATTATATTCTGACTAAATTTTTTTACTTGTTCTTCAAGACTGGAATCAATAAACCAGACTGCATTGTTTGGAACCATATTTTCGATACTCATTTGGTGACACTAGATAATAACAAAGCTGAATGGACAGACCCAACAACACACCTAACTATATGGACAGAAAAAGATGTGGAATACTATTTTAAGACATCTGTTGGTGATTACGAACAAATACCAGGGTGGGAAGATGTCAACTACGTGATTAGTTGCATCAACATAAAAGAACACTGGTTGGCTATTGCAGCTGATATAAGAAAATGCAAGATCTACGTGTTCGAATCAATGCCAAATTATGTTGAGCAAAAACTTGTTGATGAAGCTCTTCAAATGCCTGCATGATGCATCGCCTCACTCGCAATTGCAATTGGAGTCAACCTCCATTCAAATTATTTCACATATGGCCCTTGGCCAATACGCAGATCGAAGTCCACATTACAGAAAGGGCGTTCATTGGATTGTGGAATTTTCTGTTCTAAATTTATTGAATGCCTTGTAACTGGTAGTGACCTTGGTTGTCTAACTGTGCCAAACATGAAACTGTTTAGACAACAATATGTGCTGGAACTTTAGGCGAATAAATACTTTTGGTATATATATATATATATATATATATATTTGGTTCTTGTACTTTTGAGTTAATATTTGTATTCGTTTAGATACATATCACAAAACATTCGTGTAGAGAAATACTCATCGCGCACATATGTTTAAGCGATCGTTTAGTAAAGTCTAAACGATCTTCTTAATAAACATCAAAATATTAAGCGATCGTTTAGAGAAACCACATTGATATCTAAAAGAATATTAAGCGATTTCCTTAACGTTCAGGTGAAGAGTATTAAGCGATCGTTTATATGTATGACACTAATGTAAAAGATCGTGCACATATCTTTACACGATCGTTTAGTAAAGTCTTAACGATCTTCTTAAAATCATAAAAAATATTAAGCGATCGTTTATATGTATGACACTAATGTAAAAGATCATGCACATATATTTACACGATCGTTTAGTAAAGTCTTAACGATCTTCTTAAAATCATAAAAAATATTAAGCGATCGTTTAGCTACAAGTAGTTTTTCAACATAGAGAATAATCGATACTACTAATTGAAATGCCAATTGATACTAATTGAATTGCCAATTGATACTAATTGAAATGCAACATAGAGAATAATCGAAAAGCCATATGATACTTGTGATTTATGTAAATATTTCAATACATAGGAGTGTTGGTCCATAATTGAAATGCTAATTGTTTTCTGAAGTAGGACATGTTTTCTTGACATAATGTATCTAAACCAACACCAGCAGCTATGTACTCAAAATACTTAATTGTGAATACGCCACAATCACTATTATTTCGCTGAAGTGGAATTGAGTCAACAATGACAACTGGCCAAGGTTCCTTGTATGTCGATGATTTACCTCTTCTATCAAAGAAGCTAGTACTATCTAACAACTTTGGCACAAACTCTCGAATGGGCAGTAATATGTTTGTCATCTCTTCGGCAGTTGTAAGTGACGAAAGCGAATCCCATACCTTGACTTGACAACTTACCAAATCCAAGCATAATAGAACCCAATGGTTGGCATGGACATTGAATGGAGAGTAAACATAATCAAAACTTGCCCAAGGATCTTGGAAGTCCTCTTTTGACCCGACAACATAGTCAACCAACCTATACTCTTCCGTCCAGTCAAACGAGCGATTCTCTTTAATACATTCTTTGTATAGGGGCCACTTCGCAACTAAAATGCGCTGCAAAGAAAAACATACAAACGCAAATATCAGACCGAAAGACAACAAATGCAAATACATACATAAAGTAACGTGACGATTCCAAACCATAAAGATTGTGTCTGCAGTTGTGAAGTTCTGAGAAGAAGGTATCCCGACTGCCTTAATCTTCAAGCGAATGAAAAGAAAAAGTGCATCCAAATGCTAATAGAAACAAAAGTAAGCAGTAAATGTATAGAATTATAACAATAAAAAAATTATAATGACATAAATGATAAGATAATCCCTTACCTCATCCGCCAACCACCAGCGACACATAAACAAGTCTCTGAAAAAAACCTTCGATTTTTTCCCATGAAAGGTTTCACGCACCTCATCGTCTGTACGCTTGTCTGTAATCCAAGCTCGAAGTCTATCTAAATGGACGTCAAGTATTTTGTGCATAGGATCATAAACAATTGGTTCACACTGAGAGGTGGTGGTGGTTGATGTCACAAACCGTTTAGGTAGAGTTGTGAATGGGGTTAATAGGTAAACACTTGCACGTTTCCTACGGGCGGGTCGAACGTGTGGTCGTTGAGTGGGAAATGGTTCTATCTCTGTGATGTCTTCATCAAAATGAGTATGAAGTTTTTTCCTACTGTCCTCAATTTCGAAGTTTTTTCCTAATTTCCTCAATTTCAACCTCATCGTCAACAACATCTATTGGCTCCTCTAAACCAATATCAACCTTCTTCTCCAACACATCGATTGGCTTCTCTAACTCAATATTAAACCTCAACCAAGGAGGTATACCGACGGTGTGAACATCTTCGTCGCCCTATGGAAGCTCATAATGCATTAGTGTGGATAATGATAAAAATTAAACATCAATATTAGCAAGAACATGGAACCAAACCTTCTTTTTAAGTTCAATGTGTTCATCCTCCTTTGGCATCCTCAACCAATTAGGGGTACCGCCCGTGTCAACATCTTCGATCTTAGCATTATCCACTTCTTCACTTTCTAATGTATGATCTACTAAGCCTTCAAACACCTTGCGGTCTCATTCGTCACCCTATGGAACCTCAAAATGAATTAGCGAGAACATGCAACTTAACGTATGAGTAATTACCAAATATGAAACAACTAACGTCAATACACTTAACAGTTTCATTCCTAACCTTTCTTTGAAGTCCAATGTGCTTCAATATAGTTGACATCATGCCCTTCAATTCGTCAATATCTGATTTTATACTAGTAAGTTGTCCTTCAACAACCGCTACTCGATCTTCGAGATTCCGAATAGCCTTTTTCATCTTAGTTTTGGACTTCTGTTTTTTCATCTTAGTTTTGGACTTCTGTTTCTTACTCTTTTTTAAGTCATCTTCATCATTAACAACTTCTCTTCCTCTTTTTGAACCACCATTCTTCGACTGAATAATGATAGATGAGCGAAGGTTTTCAAAAAGTTCACCTGAAGCAATTTTCAACTGCTCCTCTTCAGGTGTCATCTCAATGACCGCCTTAATTATCAACTGCAAATAGAAAAAGGCAAATGTATTTAGGACAAAGAAATAAGCACAAAATCATGCGATCCTTAAGTTAGTTACTATTGCTTGCTACTTACCATTGGCGAGTCAAACACCTAGCTTATAGTTTTGGACTTTGGTGATTGTTGGCACACCCACCTCAGCATTCGTGGTATGACATGATCGTTTACTTTATCTACACTACATCCAATGATGGTTGGTATAGACTCATATGCCCAAAGCTATTCGATATTTGACAAACAAGTTTAGGAAGTGCCACAAGATATATATAGATATATAAACAAGTGGTTTCACAATCGTTTGAAAACAACTAAACGATCATTTAACATAACTAAATGATTGTTAAAAAACAACTAAAAGATCGTTTAAAATAACTAAACGATCATTTAAAACAACTAAACGATCGTTTAAAATAACTAAACGATCGTTTAATTTTAAATGTATGCATAAGTTTTGAAGTAAGAAGTAAGAAGTCACATACCTGTAATGCATGCGGAAATCCATCAAAAAAACTAAACGATCGTTTAAAATAACTAAACGATCGTTTAATTTTAAATGTATGCATAAGTTTTGAAGTAAGAAGTAAGATGTCACATATCTGTAATGCATGCGAAAATCCATTGATAGTATATTTTTTTGTCTGTGTTGATTTCTTCTTTCCCTTGGCATATTGCTTGTCCAAGGCTCTTTTCAAGGCACTTAGCGTGCGTCCAAAAACAATCCGACCCCAATCATAATTATTAAATGTATTCCAATCATCAGCAATCTTGAAAAAACCAATGTCGACTTTGGTTCGCCTATCTTTTCCCAACAAAGATATCTCTATAAAGTAGACTAAAGCTAATTTCACAATATCATCGTCATCACCCTCGTATTCCAAAAATATATCCTCTAAGTCGCTAACATAAATACACTCTTTGTCTTTGAAAAACTTCTCCAACAGTCGACTATTCCCAACCAACTGAATATAGTCCTCTTTAGGACCCCATAGTCCAGTTATGATGTTAAACTCTTTCCTACCGAAAGTACAAACAACGCCCCTAGTAAGAAATTTATAGAATCCTTTCCTTCATCTTCCACCTCCCTTAACAGTAAGTAGTGGATGAGTGGCCCATTAAAGACAATATTTAGGTCCAAAAAGTGCCCAAACTTTGTTTTCCTAAATAAGGCTAATTGATCGGGTTTGAGTTTGGCCTTAATATTATGTGTTGTCTTTTCTAAATGAGACAAACAACTTACTAGGGAATAAAAATAATGGGAAGGATTAATCTTGTACAAGGGTCCGCCGGTCGATGTCGATGTCATGATTGAAGCCTAAAGAAAAAGGAACAAATTCTAGCAAATAAGTCGACTCCAAAACCAAACATTTACAGCAAATGTATTGAAAATGGGTTACAGATAAAACTCACTGAAATAAGAGAAAACACTCAAAGTTGATTGAATGATTCGAAAAGGAGAAGCGACGAAATGCGCTGGAGGACCGACGAACAGTCGGAGTATCTTCGAAGAGCAGAGCAGAAAATTTCAAAAGCCAACGAAAGGAGATGTTTTTTTTTTTTTACTTCAGGTGTTCTACGCGAAAGAGAAGGAAAAGCGAACGTGGGTAGTCGAAAAATTCAATGAAGAGGGATAGAAATTTAATGAAGGGCATTTTTGTCCATTCACACCTAAATTGTCATAAAAGTCTTTCTTTTGAAAACTTATCCCAAAAGTCATTTAAACCTCTTCTTTTAACCTATTTTTGGCAATTTCCCTAGATTATTGTAATGGAAATGGAAAATATAGCACTATTTTAGACTTTTTTTTTCTTTCTTTCTTTAGATAGGTCGAAAATAATAAGATTTTTGAACATTATAATAATATTTTATATCTATTGAACTATATTTAGATTTCTAACGTAGAAAAATTTGCTTATATTAGCTTTTCTCTTTTTTTGAATGATTGATTTCATTTTTTCTCCTTGTTTTCCTCTCACTACAAAATTTTTTGGGTTTGATGCAAGTTGAAAAAAAAAACAAAAAAAAGGTTTCTTAATACAAATCAAACCACATTCAGTTGTACTACAATGTTGATTTCTTAAGAAATATGTTATCTATAGTATTATATATATATATAAATATATATATATAAAAGCTTCAACGTGGAGAATTTTTTTCTTCATTATACTATTGAGTTTAGTTCTATGTTCTAAATGATTCTTTGGTTTCATGGTAAATTCATTTTTTATTTTTTTTGTAACATATATAATTATAAAACATACACCCTCTTTCGCTCCTTTTTGAATTAATTATACTTGTTAGTGGAATTAAAATATGTAGGATGTGAAAGAGTTAGAATGCAAATGGTTTTTCATTAACATTTTAGAAATTAATTACAAATTAAATATCTTATTAATTCTAATTAATAATACAAATTTAAAGACTTGAAAGTTAAAAAGTTTTTGTAACATTTTTTTCTACTATATAAAAAGCTTTCTTGTTTTTTTCTACCAACATGATTATTGAGAAATTTGGATTCATCCAATGAATTATGTAATGAGACAAGATTGATATGTCGATCTTTTAGCAAAAATTTTATACATGCTGAAATAGCAATGAATGATCATGCAAGAAAACAAAATTTTCTTCCACGAATACCGTTAAGCCCACCAAATCGCAATGGATATTCATTCAAGTTCAAGATAAAACAATTCCCTATTCATTTATGCTTTGCAATGACAATTAACAAAGCATAAAGACTAATAATTCCTAATGTTGAAGCATATCTTCCTAAAAAATGTGTTTTCTCATGGACAACTTTATATGTTGCAATATCTATAGGAATTTCAATGAAGATAACGAAAGTTTGGATCAAATCCATAGGTGATAATAAGTTACCTTCAACTCGTACAAAAAGTTTGGATCAAGCTCATAGTTGACAATAAGTTACCTTCAAACTGTACAGCAAAATATTGTTTATAAAGAAATCAATTTTTGATATATGCAAGTCTTACATTTAAATTATTATATTTTAATTTAATTATTGTAACTTCTTCCCATATACATCTAATTCTATTAGATTTTGAATTTCGTACCTTTAAATTTAGCACAACTTAAACCTATACATGCAATATATACTATAATCTAAAGCTACGCATTATACGTGTCATACATTGTGTCTTTTACTAGTATTTCTTAAGTGCACAAAATGTTAGTATAGTATACCATCTTATATACTAACTTTAAGTTGAGTTGAGAATTTAGGATTTTTGAAAATATATTTTTTGTAAAATGAGTTTAAAATCTAAATACTCACATGTTTGTTTTGATATCTTTATAAATGTTTATATACAAAAATACACACATTTTGAATATTTTTCATAAATATATTTTAAAATTAATCATACGTTATCTTGAAATGATTAATTTTTTAGTTATTTGAAACTAAACATTAATTTCATTTTTTGTATTTTTTTTATAAAAAAATTCAATTTTAAAAGCACAAATATCTTGAAATGTAAATATATAATCATAAAAAAAAATTTGATTTCCATCCAAAAAATATAAATAAGATAAATAATTTTTTTCGAGATAATATAATATCAATTAGACAAAAAGATGTGCAATTCGATCACGTTCTTCATTCATCTTTATTTCACAAACCGAACAATCATGTTATTCATTGACGTCCTCGTGATTTCTTTCACGGATGTTAAATCGAAATAGATTTGACTGAGAGAAAAACATTTGTTAATCTCTATATTTAAATGTGTGTTCATATATATTGAAAAAAAATATTCAAAATACTTAAAAATAGAAAAAAACAAAAGAAATAGAAAAAATAAAGGAAGAATAGATATTTGTAAAGAATTTCTCTAAAATGATTTATTTCATAATTTCATTTTTCCAAAAATTATTTCAAATGAAGGTCAAACACTTCAATTTATCGTAATTTATATTACAAAGTATTGGTTGCAGTTTTGAAGATGAGAGTTTTATGGTATTTGCATTTCAATTACTTAAAAGCCAAAATAGATAATTTTGCCATCCAAAGCAAGAACTGCAGGGAAATATTACTATCCAAAGTCAAAAATAAGATTATAAAATTCCTTTTAAATTCGGAACAGTTTCCATTTTTCTTAAAGATGGAAAGTAATAAAAATTTTCTTACATTACAACAATGTTTAACAAAAAGATTTCTTACATTAAGACAACAATGCCATAAATGAGATCTAAATTTTAAATAAAAATCATAACACAAAACTCTTGAATTTACAGCTGAATTCATTGCAATTGTAGTTTATCCGTTAAGATATCCATCAATTTTTTTTGAAATCCACTTTAAAATCGTAGTCATCATCTTCCATAGCATCTGTAGACACTGATGATATACTATTGTTAGCCTTCTTTCTCCTTTTCTTCTCTGCTCTCCGCATTTTTGTATTTAAAATACCTTCTACTGAATACAACTTTTCGTTTTGTTTGCTAGTTGCATCTCGTTCCATTACTTTGCTCGTGTCGCCGTCGTCTTTCTCTTCTTGCTCCATCAATTCATCCTCACTATTATCCATTGCATTCCCCAAGACTTTGCCATCTTGTATAGACCGCTCAACATTCTCATTCTAAATAACAAAAAATCATTCGGTTATGAGAAAACTGGCAAATCCATTAAAAATGTTTTAGATGTGAGTGAGAATAAAAGAAAAAAAGCATACATTTGGCTCTTGCATGTTCTCATCAAAATTCAGTGGACAGCTAGGAGGAACTTCAACTGGATTGAAATCATTAACTGACTTGAGGCTTCCAATGAATGAAGATTCACCACCATAAACTTCGTTAATGTTGAAATCTTTCCCGAGTTCGGTGACAATCCTTGCCTCTGAAGGCTCTACCTGACTTCTAATGGGTGGCATTGTGTAATATGGAATTTTACCTATGACATCAATTAAGCACCAAAGTGAAGTCAACATCCGAAAAAGTTATCTAAACAATAAAAGCTAATTTATTATCAGAAAGAAAACCAAACAATAAAAGCTAATTTATTATCAGAGGGAACTAACATTTTGTTTTGTTAGGTGTGAATTGTGATATCTCCGATCCTTTTGCATTCATAACTTGTAAAGTTGAAAATTACCTTTTTAGTCTCCAAGTTTTAATGTATACATTTAGTTTTAAAAATGTACCTTTTTAGTCCCAAATTTATAAAATTGACTCATTTTAATTTCTGAGTTTTTTAAAATAGATTTAAAAGGTCCTAAAAGTATTTTTTGTTTGATTTTTTAGAAATAATTATATGATATTTAAAATTAGAAAAAAAATAGTTTTAGGAAGGATATGATTTTAAAAGTTATTCTACTAATTTAAAATGTCATATAATTATTTAAAATAAAAATATAAGTACTGTGAAGAACCTTTAAACCTAATTTTAAAGACCAAAGAACTAAAAAGGTACATTTTGAAAACACGATGGTCAAATAGGTATATTCTTATAAACCTGAGGACTTAAAAGGTACATTTTTAAAACTTAGAAACAATACGCACATATTCTTCAAAACTTGTGGACTAAAAAGGTAAATTTTCCTTTGAACTTTAATTCAATAATGCCAAAAGGAGTGGTTTAGTTGGGAGAAAGTTCCACTTGTTTTACACTTGACACTTTTCATATATCAATCAATAGTGAGATTAGAATGTGGTTCTTTTCAAAATAATAAAACACAGTTGAAAATATCAAACAGAAATACCTTCGTTCCAATCATGTAGAACAATTCTAGCAGCAGCTCCAATATCCACAATTCCCCCTTTCTTAAGTTTGCCCCGAATAACAGCTACCTTTTGCAGAAAATCGTCGACCGTATCGAAGTTTGAAAGCTTATATAGAGTTACTAAGGTTTTGGAAGGACAGAGCTTCAAGATCTCCTTAACTATGATTATCCAAAAGTAGTAAATAAGCTTTTGAATACAGAACTCAAGGATTACAAAAAGGAAAACGTTGAAAAATCAATTTACCAGAAGCAACGGGATCTTCCAACTTTTCAATTCTTTTGCAATTCCTCAAAGCTATAGATGGCTCGTTTTCTTTAGATCTTAGCATCACAACACCAGGGCAATCCAACAGCTTGACATTGTTGTCTAAATGGACCTCTTGCATCGATCTTGTTAATCCTGGTGTAGCACCAACGTTGACAACGTGGGATCTCTTCAAACTGTTGATAAGACTGCTTTTGCCAACATTAGGCAGGCCAATAACACCCACGGTTATTGATTTTTTAATCTGTCAGATTCAAAATATACAACATACCACATCAATTAACCAAAAACAGTTTGGATAAGAAGTCAATTAACCAAAATTGGAAAGGAAATTCCAGATATTGATCGGAAGCAACTTTTAAAGAGCCAAAAAATGCAGGCTAGAGAACTAATCCAATGATGGGGCAGAAGGATATCACAACCTTTCAAGTTTCAAATGCACAAAAAGAAAACACCAAATTAAACAAAACAAAATGATCAACTTCTTAAAATTGAAAGTATAAAAGTTTTTTATAGAACTCCCACAAATCATTGAAGTACCTCGTAACTTCTTGAGTAATTCTTCAACAGTTTAATTAGAGTTTCAGCTCCAAGGCAGTCACTCCTCTGCAATAAATTGCTTGTTTTCGTTTTAGATGCCTTTGAAGATTTCCAACCTAAGTTGGACCTTTGTTCTTGCGTGCTACACTTGAAGGCAACAGCAGGCAATTCTTCTCTCAGATAATTAAGCCACTTCTCAACAGCCTCACGAGGTACAAGATCTGTAATGAAAAAACATAAATACATGAACAAATTGAAATTTCTACAGATAAAGATACACAGCTTGTTGTAACTCACATGCATACGATACCACGAATCCATCCACAATTTTAAGAGGAATCTAATTAGAAGTACCTGGACACTAAGTTGATATGATTAAGAGCTAATCAAGTTCAAACAATTAAGTACAGACACTAGTGCATATTTAACTAGCTTAACTTATGTTTTACATCCTTTAAATGGATTTCAACACACCATAACATGCCCAGTCAAGTCACACATAAAGCAAATATGCATTGTGGGTGTGTGTGTAGGAGCAAATAATGAAACTGTAAAGAAAGAAAACATTGAAACCATTTTTAATAAAGGGTACAAGATAAGTGTGTTGTATAGCTTCAGTTTTCCAAGTTCATGACCTTCTTCATTGGATAGTAGACTATGGATACAGAGGAGAAATGTTTTACCAATTTTATTCAGAAGTAGAACAAGATGTTTATTAGGACCCGCTTTCATCACCATCTTCTCCATATCAATACAACGGGTGCCAAGCGGATCTCGTGCATCCAGAACTTCTAAAATAACATCTGATGCCTCAATGACTTTGACCAATTCCTTGAAGAAAACCCTGTCGGAGTTATCTGCATATTCATAGTTAAAGACTCAATGCAAAGAAATGAACATGAATATCAAATTTTGCTTGCTCCATTGTTTATCCAAAACTCTTCATAGAAAACAACCTACGTACCATGATTCCGGGCTGGCCCTGCAGAGCTATTTCCATCCTTGATCTCTCCTAAACTTTGATCTACAGAATCCATATTATCAGCATCTAGCAACCCCAACTTCCTCTTTTGAGCCTGGACAATATTAAACAGCCAGATACCAGAAAATTGTTATACGGCGACATAATATACATACCAAAAAACATACACAATCCACAGGCTAATAAATATATATATACATACATTAAAAATCTAAAATTGTTCGTGATAAAAAATATTAAATTATAATACCCTCTCCTTCCGAGCTGCTTTCTTCTGCTCCATCTCATCAAGAGCACGGGCCCGACGAGCTTCAAGAGCCTTGAGCTCCTGTTCCTTAAAGGGCCAATCATTGGGAATACCCGGATCCTTCTCAACTTTGCTCTTCCCCTTGAAGCTTAGCTTCTTGGCTTCTTTTGCCTTCTTCTTGTGATGCTCCTTCACCTTTCTAATGATCTTGTATTTCTTCTTTAAACTAACCCTCTTGCTTTTACTCTCTACAAGACACAAAACATTTTAGAGAAGAAAATTAAATGTGCCTCAGATGCAGCAGAAAACAAAAGAATTGACTTCCAAAATTATAAATAGAACCCACTTACTTTTGCTCCTCTTTACCATCTTTAAGTTTCAAAAGACCAGGGCTTTGTGCAGATTTTCTTTTATTTCACCTTCACTGTCAATACAAGTGAACGACTCAAAAAAAATATTCTTCCAAAAAATACGTGAGGCAGTACCACAAGCAAAAGACAGAGAAAATCCAGCATGAAAATTTTGAAAATACAGATAATCAATGATTCAAAAAGAAATCATCTGCATTCATTTTCTTCTAAATTCAAGCAAACTCAACACCACTCAAACAAATTCACACTCAATGGTAGCTTTCAATTTGCTTGCCTTTGTGCTGATTGTGTTTTTAACTGATAACAATGATCTCGATATTTCCAAACACAATATTTCAAATTTTTAATAGCTAAACAAAATACATGTGAGTTTTCTTTATCCTTTGTTCATCTTAAAATTCTTTTTCTTTATGGATTAGGATAAGAGTAACATGTTTTTCTTCATTCTTATATATGGATTCAATCTTTCTTTTTCCTAATCTGTGATGCATATGTTCTTATCTTCATGTTTAATTTAGACTGGTTGAGGAGGAAATTATAAAAGATATATATTCTTGATTTCTCTACATGGGTGGAGAGAATAAAGTAATAAGCCAACATAAACCAACTAACAAAAAAGAAAACCCAAAAATCAAAACCTGAGGATCTTAGAAATGAGCGGCGGCGCGATCTCACCCACGGCACCCGCCAGGGGCTGAACTACTGCGTTTCTTTTTTTTTTTTTTTTGAAAAATAAAAACAGAGATAAGGAACTACTGTATCTCCGTTAGCTGGGAGAGGCAGGGAACAGAAGCGACTTCTTCGGAAGGCTGAGGACGCGGCAGCTCAGAGTGCAGTGTCCGGAGAAACCCGGTAAGACGGCGGCGGGGCGGGGTTCAGTGGCTGGGAGGGATGGGACGGCTGTAAGTGAAATAGGGTTTAAGATAAATAAAGAAAGCAAATA